>NW_024347867.1:3754159-3963230 GCF_902729225.1 Pteropus medius
TATATATATAAAATATATATATATCAGTACCTGAAAGTGTTCTATACCTTGATAACTTATAAATAACAGCAAAAACCTGTTGCAAGATGCTAAGTTCACCCTCTAAAAGTTTCTCTACCCAGTCATACTTTCCAAACTCTAAGGAATGTATAGTAGTTTCTGATGAGTTTCTAGTAGCTCCTCATGGAAGATTTGATGGTGACTTTCTCTCATTTTGGAAAGACAGCCTACTTAATAATTAAGAATGCAGACTCTGAAGTCAGACATCTGGGTTTGAATCTAGCCCTGCCAACCGTTTGCTTGGGATCATAAGTGAGATGCTTGTTTCTTCTGAATATCAGTTTCCCAAATTAGGTAAATAATACTACTTACCTCAAAGTTTTGTGAAAATTAAATGTGCCAAGGCACATAAACTGCTCAACACAATAACAGGCACATATTCAAAAGAATGGTTAGCTGTTTTGTGACCAATATTTTCCCAATTTGTAGTTTTATCATTTTAATCATATTGATTATATTAGTAATATACTGAAATTTTCATTTTGTGTCATCAAATCTATGCATGTACTTCACAATTCTCAGTTGTAGGTGGTTTCCAGATAGCTATCAGTACCAGCTGAGGGCTGAGTACTGATGTCATCTGGGTCCTTTCTGTGCATCCTACTCCTAGTTACTCTTGTTTCACTCTACTGCATTGTCTCAGAATCTTTGTGTTTTTTCTCTCCATTTTAGTCTTTGACTGTTCACTTTCTGAATCATCAGGTGGTGGGTCTATATTAGCTAATTACCAAAGAAGATCCTAAATCTTGCCTAGAGGCTCTCCACCCAATGGTCACACTCAGTGTCCACACCACCCTCGCCCCTTAATCAGTCTGTCCTCTCAGAGTGGACAGGCCCCTCTGCTTCAGCCACTGCATGAAATCGGCTTTCTATATACTGTAGAGATGGAAAGGGGATTTGGTTGAATGAGACTTCCTTTAGTAGAAAGAGACATTTCCTGGTTGAAGTTAGAGCTGCAAACAGATTCTCCCTGCCCCGGCTGCCCACAAAAGTGAATGTCATAACATTTCCTGTATGACCCATTTAGGTATCTACCTGCCCTCAATAACTTAGGATATTGTCATCAAATTGCTACTTGCTTAGTGTTATGTGATCTATGTGATCCCAGATTTGATTACAAATAAGCATGGGTTCATTAGTAGCTATGACAACTATTGATGATAAATATGGCCAAGAAGCAGGAATTTTGTTTCTTATTTTCAGGTATTTGTAAAAAGACCAAGAATTCTAAGTTTTATAGTATGAGTTGATATTAATAGCTGAGAAAATATCAGCAAGACTAATTTAAGTGTTTTAATCAGTTATAATTTCTATTAAGATAAATTTAATAATAACCGTATAGTACAAGTTAATGCCAGTCATGGGTGCTCAATATTGACCCTTCAAGTACTGTATTTACTTTCATGATATTCCTCTAAAGTAATGCTTATATTTTTCTGATTGTAAAAGTAATACATATTGCTATAGAAATAAATATTAAATATGCAAAGAAGTACAGGTAAGAAAATTTAAATAACCTGGGTTTCCTCTTCACTCCTGTTAGGCCATACCTCCATTTGGCCACTGTCAATACTTCTAAATCTCATTTATCAAACCACAAATTCGGGACCAGACATTTTCTTTACTTTCTTGATCACCGAACCTATTTCCTGTCTCAGTCTTTTTAGTGGTAGAAACATAATTTTAACCAATACACGATACACTTGGTTCATTCTAATTTTTTCCTCAGTAAAATAAGAATTTTTCTACCTACCTTCTTTTATTTTCCCAGGATTATAATTTAATTCCAGAGGCTTATATAGGAAGGAGGCACTGGAAGAACGTGGGAAGTGGTAGGTGTCTGGTCATCAGTCACCATGCCCCAGGACAAGTCAGAGAAATGCTGCTGCTCTGTCACATGGCACCACCCTCTTCATATGGCCACCACAGAAAACTACTGTTCAGATCCAAAAGGAGAATACTACAGTTGACTCTTGGCACAGTGCAGGAAGAAGGGGAAGTTATTAGGGGTGCTGTACCTGGCCAGCAGAAAATCTACCTATAAATGTTGTCTCTGCGTTAGCTATGCGCATTCACTGGCTCAACCAACCTCGGATTGAAAACAGTACTTTCGACTGTGGTTAGGATCTGCTGTTGTGAAACTGTTATTGGGAATGCCAAATAGTTTTTGATCTGGGATTGGTTGAATCTCTGCGGATAGGAAGAGTGGACTTTCTTATTGAAAAAAAAAAAAATCGCGTATTAGTAGACCCAGGTAGTTTAAAGCCATGTTATTCAAGGGTCAACTTTATTTGGAATATTTTTTTTCCCCTAAGACAGGGGTCCCCAACCCCTGGGCAATGGACCGATACCAGTCTGTGGCCTGTTAGGAACCAGGCCACAGAGCAGGAGGTGTGCAGCAGGTGAGTGAGCAACAGGCGAGTGAGCGAAGCTTCATCTGTATTTACAGCCGCTCTCCCCAGTGCTAGCATCACCGCCTCAGCTCCACTTCAGATAACCAGGCATTAGAGTCTCATAAGAGCACTGGTCACTGGTACCAGAATGGTTAGGGACTGCTGCCCTAAGAGAAGAAGGTCTTAGCTTGAGTGACCGTGCCTGAAGAAGGATGAGGATGCAAATTGGCACAAAATGAAATGAGCCAGATTTTCATCCCAAGGAGTAGGAGTGAGGGACAAGGAATAATGAGACAGAGAAGGATCGAATGCCAATATAAAGGAGCCTGGACTCAGACTAAGCAAGTTTCTGCCTTTTTCCTTGTAGATGGAGGAGCTGTGAGGTCAAAAATGACATGAGCTAAATTTCAATCCCTTTACCTCTTGAATCAAAGGTATGAATCTCCTTTGCAATTCTCTTATCAGTGTTTGCCACAGCATTCAGATCTGCCCTAAGAAACCCAAATAACATGGGTTTCCCCCAGACACAATAGCCAAGTGATTATGCTGCTTACACTGCAGCCTGGGGCAGCTGAAGGCCTTCTCTTGCTTTGGGCCTTACTCAAAGCTGGCAGCTCTTTAGATTATCCAGTTAATAAACTGGATAGTACTCTGATATGTGGAACAAATTGTTTCCAAAATTTAAACAAGCATACTAAAATGTTGAGTTCAAGAACTCATTGTTTATAAAGATATCTATCTTTCCATGCCCAAAACATTTACTGAGGTGTCAGACCCCTGTATTTTCAGGAGTGCCTGTACTCTAAGGCATCTAGCATGCAAGCAAATTTTCTTATCCTATCAGCATGATATTATCAATGTAATGAATGAGTATGATGTCTTAAGCAAATGCCTCAGGAACCAATTAAACACAGTTAGTGAAAAAATAATTCTCTTGGTGTCTTCTGTATTCTGACATAGAAAAAATAAAACACTTGTAAGATCCCAATACAGAATCCATAAATGGAACAGTTGCTGTAAATACAGTGACTACTTGACTAATCCACCATCATTTTCCAAAATAGCCATCTTTCGTTGTGGCCAAACTATAGAATTAAATGGGAGTGTGAGAAGAATCTTTATACTTATATCTTTCTTGATGGCACCAGTCTCTGTGATTGTTTTCTACTTTCTATTTTGAGAAGGGGGGATATATTTAACAAGACATGTACAAGATATATTTGTCCAAGACATATACACTAAAAATTATAAGCATCCTTGAGAAAAATTAAATGATATACTTAAATGGGAAAGGTATATTTATGAATCCAAAAATTCAAATTGTTTAAATATCAATTCTATCCAAATTGGTCTATAGATTCAATGCAATTCCAATCAATATTTTAACAGGCTTTTTTTTTTTTTTGGTAATTTTCAAGCTGATTATAAAATTTATGTAGAAATACAAAGGATATAGAATAGTCAGGAAAAAAATTGGAAGACTTACACTAGCTGATCTCAAGACTTACTATAAAGATACAGTAATAAAAAAGTGGGCTATATACATAAGCATAGAGACATAGATCAATGGAACCAAACTGAGAGTCCAGAAATAGTATTCATATATATATAGTAAATTGATTTTCAACAATGTGTCAAAATAATTCAGTAGGGGCAAAAGATAATTTCAACAAGTGATACTAAACAACTGGATATCCATATGGGAAAAAATGGAGTTTAATACTTGCACTTTTTACAAAATTATTTCAAAATGGATCACAGATGTCAACATAAATACTGAAACTATAAAACTTCTAAAATGGCTACAATTTTTAAAAATGGCCATGGCAAATGCATCTTTCCTGTTTTGATGATGGGACTATAAAATGACAATCACGTTGGCAAAAAGTTTGATGGTCTCTTAAAACGTTAACATCATAATGAAATAGCAAATATGAGTATACAGTCTAGGAGAATAGTAAAATACACTAAATTGCTCACATTATATTAGAGATAGCAATTCATTTTTTTTTTCAATTCTTGAAATCAAGAGAGAAATAGAAAAAGAGATTCAAATATATTTTTTAATATGAAAGTGATCATTGCTGGGATTAGACATAAGGTATACAGATGCCTTCCAATTCGGTAGGCAATATTAAAGCAAACAAAATGTGGTTCATTTAGCAACAGCAGTACACATGCATGTACATAAACCAACTAATGCTGCCTAAGACTTAGAATACAAAAGTACTGGCATAGAAAATAAAGCCCCAGAAAATATAAAACAAAATTACAGGAGGAAGAGTCAATATATTTGTAATAACAATAAATTCAAATTCCCTGCAATACAACTAAAAAAAGGCAACCACTTCAAATTATTTTTAAAGCAACATTCAAACTATCCTCCTTGGAAAAGCTATGCCTTAATAAATCTATTATAAATATAAATAAAAAAAGATGAGAGCAGCTAATTTTGGCAAAAATGAAGTAGTTAAGTAAAAACGGCAATATTGATTTCAGATAAAGTAAATTTCATGGTAAAATACATTAGATTAAAGGAAGAATGTCAACATTTATAAAGAGGTCTGATCAATAAGAAAAAATATGTTATAAACTTTCCGCCTGAAGAATTTCCTTTAACATTTTTTCAACAAAAAAGGGCCAAATGTGTTTTCAAATTTGTTTGTAAACTGAAATTTTAAAAGAAAATCGGAGGAAAAGGACTCATTACGTAGAATGACAAAGAGCAAAATTATCACAGGTTTCTTGTCAGAAACTAGGATTCCAATTACATGTGTGCTAGACAGCTTAATAGCGTCCCACAGGTCACCAATGCTCTAGTCATTTGTCTCAGTCTTTTTTTTCCCTCTTTGTGCTTCATTTCGGATAGTTTCTATGTCCAAAAGTACATTGATCTTTTCTTTTACACTGTCTAATTGACTGTGGACTCACTCAACTGTATTTTTCATTATAGATACTGTATCTTTTAGCTTTAGAAGTTCCATACAAGCTATTGCTGTCCTCACATTCATGTTTTCCTTTACCTTCTTGAACATATGGAGCACACTTATAATTACTGTTTTAACATCTTTGCCTGCTAATTTCTTCTCACTTCTGGGCTATTTTCTGGATTTGTTTTTTATTTTCATCTGATTATAATCATTATTCCTGCTCCTTTGGATGCCTGGTTTATTTTGTGTTTGATGCCATTTATGTTCTCCTTGGTGAATTTGTGTTATTCTTTTCTGGGTTCTGTTGTATTCTTTTAAATAGCATTGGATTTTGTTCTGGCATGCAGTTGTTACTTTTATCAGGTAAATCATTTTGTGACTTGTTTTCAAATTTTATTGGAGTATTTACACAGAGCCAATTTATCTCCACAACTAAAGCGAAATTCTTTTGAGCATTCTACCTAATGCCCTTTGTATGACAAATTATTTCCACTTGGATGGTGAAAACATGAACTATCATCAGCCATTCTGAGCTCTGAGAATTGTTCTGCCTACTCTCTTTGTGATGTGTTCTCACTCCCCAACCCTATCTCAGGTAATTTCCTCTCGTGCATAATGGACATCAGTATTCAGCCAAAGAATTGTGGGAGGTCTTGCAGATCTCTAGAGTTCTGTCCCTATGCTGCTCCTTCCTTGCTGGTACACTGTCCGGCAAATTCCAGCTGACTTGGCTTTTATGGACTCAAACCTCTTTCTCCTCAACTTAGCAAGCCCACTGGGCTCTGATCGCACTGTCCCTAAGCTAAGCAGAAAACTGATGCAATTAGAGAACTCGCTTTTTCTTTTCCTTAGGGGATCACAATCCTCTGTTATCTTCTGTCCAATGCCTAAAAAAGTGTTTTATAAATATATTGTTTAGCTTTCTATTTGTCCTTATTATTCCATCTTGGGCGGAAAGAGAAGGAACACATAAAAAGATTTAAAATTGTGTTCAAAATCTTTTATTTATATTGATTCTACTTCAATAGTGAAATGCAGGAATTGTAACAGGCATAATATTTGAAGACCAGGGAGGTGATATACATTGAGAAACAGGAGAACAGATTATGCTTGGTAAAACACTCCTTCAAACATCCTTCAAACATTTTTATTGACCTACTGAATCTAATTTTAGTTGTTTAAGGGAATGAGAATATTTCATAGTAGTATTTTAATCTTTAGTCACGTGACATTTTCCCAAACTTTGAATCTCCACTATTTAAGGAAAAAAAAATTTTATGAATCAGAAAAAAAATAACTAATTCAAAGTGATTTAAAATGAAAAATCCTGTCCTGATTATTTCTACTTCTCCTCCTAGAAGGAGAAAGATTTCTAGGAAGTCGTTTTTGTCCCATCTTCCTCGTGGAGTAAGTTCACTGTTCCACCATGACAAATGGAAAGTCATTAACAAACTATTGCTATGTCTTGTCTGGTTTCCAGTGCTTCTCTCATATTAAAGTTGCTTTCTAAAAGCATTACATAATTTCTGCCTCTTTTAACTAGACTGGCAATTTTCATACTTGTGAATTACCAAGATTTAGACCCCAGAGACTCTTAAGTGCCTACATGTTTCCAAAGAAAACTCACCAGCATTTGCTCATAGTATCTCATCCTTCTTGCCAAGCCCTTGATGAGTAATTCACTCTGCTGATCCATCTCTATATTTGTTCAAAGATAAGAATCGCTTTGAGAGATGCTCAGTCCTGTAAATCTGTTCACCAAAATGATGCCATAATTGATGCTTTAGTAGTAACCACTGTGGGATGGCACTTACCCTCATGGCCTTATAGTTGCATTTAGAATGGTTTTAAATGTGCCATAGCATTTCATTTTTCCCACAAAGGCACCAGATATAAAGATGGCCAATAACATTTGTTTCTCTCTAATTGCAACCAATAGAAAAATAAGAACAAAAGAATTTTTGCCTCTCAAAAATAAAAATTAGATGTGAACACAGAAATATTGTATGATTGTATATTTTAAAAAGCCCAGCATAATAGAAATCCTAAATCACAAAATTTTAAAAAGGAATAAGTAGTATAACCCTAATGAGTTTGTATAAATAAATATCATCTGAGCATGCTTCAGTAAACGACTGAAGTCACTAAGAAATACACATCAATAAAATAGCTTGTTTTAAAATATGAGTTAAATACAGCCACCTTCACTCCTCAAACTCACAAGCTTTCCTGTAGTTTTATGTATATTATTACATTAATTATCAAATCATTTCTTCAAAGTGAGTACCAATGTAAACTTTGACCAAACTGAGATATCTTAAATTATAAATTAGTGGTAATCTTATTATACAATGAGCTTTTAAATCCTTAAAAATGTTTCTTTTTTGAATATGCAAGAAAGAAATTACATAAAAAAGACAAGCTATTAATCCATCTTTCTAATTACAATATAGAAATCTTGTTGGAGTTGAACTTCTACACTTATCATTGATATTTTAATGCACTCAAAATACTTTGAATAGCTGTAAAATAATTGATTTGCCCATGTTGTATAAAGCAGTAGCTCTCTGTCTCATCAGAATAGGTGAACCCAGTAGAGGGCTCATAGGGCAAAAATGTTTGTGTTGTTGGGCCATATTTATTGACCTACTGTAAAATGACTGGATTTTAAAATAAGACAATCTTTGATTAGCATTACTGCTATTGATTTACTTACTATCTGACAATGATGCTTGGCATACTTCCCCTGGCTCCTGCCAGGATGTGTTAAGTAATTCTCACTTCTGCTTTGGCGTATTCTTTCTTTCCTCTCTTACCAGGCCCAGTAGGTTTGTATTGGGATTTAACCTTAGTTACCAGCTTGGCAACCTGGAGAGAAGGTGGGAACATTCCTGAAGGGGACACTTGCCATGTAGGGGAGAGGCTTTTGTAGCATCTTTCAACAAGAAGAAGTAGTCCTTGCTGGGGGAAGGGAGGGGTGGAGGGAGTAACCTTTGTAAGTTCTGAGCCTGTATAGGACCTGTAGAGCCCCAAATCCCTGAAGACATTTTTCCAGATATCTCCATTCCGTGTATCAGGGTCCTAGGACCTGTCCTGGCTGAGCAATTAATCACCTATGAGGCTCTGTAACTTTCCAAATTCTTGTATCTACTCTTTGGCTGGGAATGTTACTCCACTGTAGAATATTCTGGCTTATTTGTAAGCTTCCAGAAAGTCCCTCTTATGCTTACAGGTAGCTCTTCACTGTTTGTTAACTGCCCCTCAGTCTCCCATTATCACTTGTAAAACATCGATACAACTTAGGAATAATAAGCCTTCTGGCTGTCTGATTTCCCAAATCACAAGTGAAATCTTAAGTAAATGGGCCTCCAACTATACTAGGCCCCACGTTCCTCTCAGAATGTGGTTCTCCTCACCATGTGGGCAAGGAGCAAGCCAAGTTTTATCTCTGGGCCTATTTCCTCAGACCCCTGTCAGCACCCCCTATGCCAATTTATGTCCTCTAAGAAGTAGGTGTCAAGATGAGAGTAGACATGCACCTGTGAAAGGAGAGAGTGAAGGAAAGATTAGGTAAGAAATTCCCAAACCACAGCACAGTTGTGAGAAAGTTTTAGCCAGGTCAATGGGGATGGAGGTTCCCAAGCAAAGATTGGTCACTGATACTAGGGCAGGAATGGGCCCTAATACTCTGCCATGCTCAGTCATTGGCTGAGAGCAACACAGGGGGAGTATAGCCTAAGCATTCACAGGAGCTACCGGAGGCGATCCCCATGCCCCCTATAGCTGGCCCTGTCAAAGAAGAGCAGAACAGTGCATATCCATGGCCACCACACTTAGTGTGTTTGAACATTCTGAGAGATGAGAGGAGATGTGCAGTCCTGTTAGGGAGTGCGGGAATAAATTAATGATGAGTGCATAGGAAACTAAACTTGACAAAAGATAATTATTGGAGAAATGAACAGAATAAGAAAGAAATATGATCATAATTCACTATGGTTCAGTGGTGAATTATGTTTGAATAATCAGAACAAGCATGGAATTTAATCAAGAAAAATAAACCAAAATGATTTAATCTAAAACTGCATTGAAAGGATGGGAAAGTATGAAATGGAAGAGACCAAAATTTATATCTTCTGTATAGGAAGTCACTAGACAATTTCTAGGAATGAAGAGTTAAGAAAGAAGAGTATAAGCAGTTATTTTAAAATATTAAAATAAATAATAGGAGTAACAACTAAAATGATTGAAAGTGGTGTCTCTGGGGAACAGCAATCTATAGTGCAAAAAGGTTTAGCAGAGGGCTGCCGTTTTTAAGCCTATCATATTACTTGACTTTGTCAATGTTTAACTTTGATTAAAATATTAAAATTAAATTTTAAAAGGCAAATGGAAACTGTCCAATACTTAATTGTAAAGTCTAATGAATGATTTATGCGATTCTCAGATATTCTGCTATTGAAAAGTACACTAATTCTTACGTTGTATATTTAGCTCACTTTCATTAAAGAGACACGCTTTTACTCTCATTTCAAATTTCACTAGAAGTGTTTTAGAATGCAAAATTTAAAGTATTATCTACCAAGTCGTTTAACGGATTTTAAAAAGAATGTTTTTAAGTCAGGCAGTGGGGAGTTTTATGGGGTTTTTAGCTCCTTTTCTGATAATACACACTTGGCTTAAGATCCACATGTGTCAGCTGTTATCAGCTGCCTGTGTGCGTCATTGAGTTCGCTTTGTGGTATTATCTGTTGCCAAAGGAAACACAGAGGAAATCATCACAGCAGCTCCACACATTTTTAATCAGTTTAAAAAAAAATCTGCTCCCCCACTGGTATTTTCACACAGCAAGCCTATTACAGCAAATTTAAAAATTCAAAACAAAATCTTATATATGGATTCTAATAGCTGCTAATTCAGCCTTAAAACAAAATTTGTATAAAGTCAATAATTCTGAAAAGCCTTCTAGTTCCAAAATTTGCATCGACCTTTTCCACAATAGTGTCACTTACATTTTTGCTCACAGCCATGTTTTCAATCTTTTCTTCTTTCTTTCACACTGATTCAAGGAAAGACTCATCTTTCAGTAGGCAAAATCAAAGCCCCTTGCCTTGAAAAAAACAGGTCCTGTGAAAATCAATTTTGAACGGATGGTAAGCAATATCCATCATTATGTGTACCATGTATAAATTGCTCCATAGCATGAGGTGCTGGAATTATTAAATTTATCTTCTATATCAAATTATTCCTGGATCTGAGCCCTCACCCAATCAGGTAGGAAAGCAGCTGATAATAACAGTCACTGGTATTTTTTCCCACTCCTTTTAAGGGACTGAACAAAGACCCCAGGGCTGGCAAGGTCACAGGAAGTGGGGAGGACCCAGGTTCTTATTCCACTGTAGTTACCATCCCTCTGTTCCTCCTTTGAGCAGTGTTCTGCCGTGGCACATTTCTCCTTCTCTACCATTCAGGACTGGTGATGGAGAAGCCCACAGAGATTACAAAGATGCTCCTCCCTGATAGCATCAATGGGCATCACTTCAGTGACAGGAACTCTGATGGCTGCGCATAGGCTGCAACTAAGATTTTGCCTTCACAAATTCCCTCATGACAATCCTCCATGGGACCAGTCAGCTCCTATTTTTTTTTTTTCTTTTTTTGGATAAGTCTGCTTCATTAGGGCAGGAAAAAGGTGGAACATGAGGGAAATTGCTCCATTAAATTATTAATACCTTGATCTGCCACAGTTATTAAAATGTTTTCAATTACTTTCAATTACTTTCAATTGCTTCAGTTTTTCTTAAGGTGATGAAGAATGCATATATATATGCTTATTTTCATACTTGTGATAATTAATCATGTTCTTGAAAAGTTCTGGTACTGTCAAAATGGTTGGCAATAGTCTTGCATAGAAAATAAAAAATCGAACAGGAAAAAAAGTTTAAATAACTAAATATATATAATCTTTAAAAGCAGAGTAAAATAAAATCTAGAAGACATCTTGTCCCAAAAATATCATATTTGTCATTAAAACCAAAAATATCATATTTGTCATTAAAACTGCTCCGGTAGGAAATCTCCCATGAGTTCCTCTTTCAGTTGTTCTAGAACCACTGCTGTCCTGTGACCACTTAAGGCAGATGTACTCATAAGCCAACTAAAAACATTGAGAACCATCACCTACTTGCTTGCAATTTAATGTCTTGCATTTGTATTCTTCTTATATATAAATCCAAACGCCCTGCTCTACACAGGCATGAAAGACAAAGAAGAAATAGTTTATATATATAAACTTTGAGGTGTTAGAACTGTCAAATTTCCTTATTTTTTCTGAATCGGATAATGCCTGCAAACCCCCAGTTACCAAGGATGGCAATAATTTCTACATTTGCTATTCTATTGGTGTTCATCCACTACCTTTTACAAAATGCTTACGTCTTTTTATATTATCAAAATGATTAAGAAGTTATTTTCCCAGATTATTCCTCCATACATTTGACGAAAGGATAAAATTTTAAAGATCTTGTCTTTCTGCTTACCCTCATAGACCCTCATCCAGGTCTGAAAGATGAAAAGAGGAATCTGAGAGTTTAGTACTAATTTGCAACATAGGGATCACTGAAGCACCTGTTAAAATACTAATTTGGGTCTGCCATCCCTGGAGATCATGATTTAATGGGTTTGTAGCAAGGCCCAGAAATTTGTATTTTGTGTAGTCATAAAGTTTAATCAGTGATTTTGATAGCCAAATTTGGGAACATGTGTAAAGAACTTACCTTACAAATGTAGAAATTCCTCAGATATTAAAAATTTGTTATAAAAATTTAAATCACTATGAGTATACCCTAGAGTTCCAAAACCTGTGGTTGGCAAGAGACTACTATAATTTTATGAAATATAATTATTTATATATATGGGCCACTGCTTTTTTCTATAGTGCTAAAACACACCTAACATAAAATACACCATTTTAACTATTTTTAAGTATACAGTTCAGTGGCATTAAGTAGTTTTATAGCCATCGCCACCATCCATTTCCAGAACTTTTTATCTACTGCAACTGAAACTGTATTCATTAAACATTTAACTCCCTCTTCTCCCCTCCCCCCAGCCCCTGGCAATCACCATGCTATTTTTTGTCTCTATGAATCTGACTACTCTAAGTACCTCATACAAGTGGAATCATACAGTATTTGTCCTTTTGTGATTGGCTTATTTCACTCATATTATGTCCTTGAGGTTCATCCATGTCATAGCATGTGTCAGAATTTCCTTCTTTTTTAAGGCAGGGTAATATTCCGTTATATCTATAGACCACATTTTGTTTATCCAGTAATCCATTTATAGATATGTGGGTTCTTTCCACCTTTTAACTATTTTCTACCTTTTAATACTGCTATGAACATAAGTATATAACTATCTGCTCAAATCCCCGCTTCCAATTTTTTTGGATATATAGCCAGGGGTAGAATTGCTATAATTCTTATAATACTCTTAATAAGATAGAGGAATGCCTGCATGTATTTTATCTGAAAAATCCTAAGATATAAATTTAATTCTGATTTTCTAAAGTGAGAATTGTGAGACTGACCTTGTATTTGTAACTTTTCTCTACTTGCTCCTTTTTTCCAGGTCTCCACAGCTAAGTTTTTTTCCCCATTTTTAACATGCTCTCCCAAGACAAATTTACCGTTCCTATTACTTCAGTTATTTTCTCTTGCTCATAGTTTGCAAATTCACCATTAAGCCCCAGACTGTCTCCTCCAATTTCTATTGCCCGATGAGCCATATCTTTGTGAATTAATAAGCTATCACCCAGGAGCATGGTTGCATGAGCCATCCCTTCTCTCTCCTGGATCTTTGGCCTCTCTCCTCTACCTGCTCTTTCCCAAGAAGCTGTAACTCTGCGAATTCCTGCTGTCTTTGAAAACAAAAACACTCAAGCCCACGTTTCTTTTACTGGTCCTATTTTTAAATGCCATAGACAGTTTTCATACACACACACACACACACCACACACACACACACTGACTTGGTCTTTGCTAATTAATGATCAGGACGGTGTGTTCACCTTACATTTTGCCCTAGTTAGCAGACTCAGTAACCAGGGCGACAGTCCTAGTTTTAAATAATATTTCCCTTGTCAGTGGACACACACACACATACACTCGAGCGCACTTTTCAAGGTGACAGCCTGTTGCAGACTTTCCCTCAAGCCTGAAGTACAATAAGTCCCTGGCCAGGCCCCTTTGTCCTGCCTCCTGCCAATTGCAGAAGCACTTGAATCATTTGCTCTAATTGGCCCATAGCCAAATGGCCTGAGGCTGTTTGAAGACTCAGGCTTTCCAAGTACCAAAATTTATAAAAACATGCTTTAAAAAATCTCCTGGATTCTCCAAAGTCAGACTTTCAATTGAAAAGTTGCCTTCTCACCAGACAGTGCTCAGAAACCATTTGCTGGACTTCTCATGGCTATAGAGCTGTTACAGTGGGAGTGTACAGGTAAGTCCAGATTAAGCTTCAAATGAAACCCTGTCTTCGGCTACTACACAAAAAGCAGTGTTTGGAGATGAAAGTAATAAATCTCTCGTTAAAGTGGCAGGTGATAGAGGTTGTTTCTTTACTTCCAACAAAATCATAATAAGAGAATAGAAGAAGCCAAATTTTAAAACCCAAATCCAAAAAGTGGAAGGAAAAAACCTGAGTTTTTTTAATAGAATGCGGCCACACTTTTTACACCACACCCAAGTGAAACATCTGATTGTCACACTTTCCTTACATTTACTTCTAAACTTCACCAAAACGGCCTTAAATTTCTTGCATTCTCTCTAACCACAGCTATATTTCTGGACCTATTCTGCCAAGGCCATTAACCTAAAACAAAACACAGAAAAGTACTATTAAATCTATTATATTATAAAAATATAAATTATATTTTGGTGGTGGTATATTGAAACTGGCAATTACATACATTGGTAATTTTACTCTAAAAGTGTATAATCATTTTCAAAAGCAATTTGGCTGTTTGTGTCAAGAACCATAAAAAATGTTATACACTTTAACTTAGTAATTATGCTTTTTAATAATATAATCCAAAATGGGTAAAATATGAATATATACATATACATTTTTATTAATATATATTTATAGTAGTGCTATAGTAGTGCTATAGTAGTGCTATTTTAGAAATAAATAGAAAAATGGAAGACTATCCAACAAATGCGCAATGTTTAAGCAAGTTATAGTATAAATACTTAGACTATTGCTATGTCCATTATTATAAATAAGATTATAAAAATATAGTAAATGCAAAGTGCTGAATAGAGATAAATATAATTATAACTATAAAAATCTGCACAAGACAAAAACCTGTGAAGATGGATAGCAAAATTTACATAATGGTATGTTAAGATAGTGGCACTATACTCTTGCCTATATTTGAGTAATTTGTAACATTTTTGTATTATTTTTATAATAAAAAGCGTCTGGCATTTTCAAATGTTTAGCATCATATGGCCATGTAAAATCATTATTAAAACAGCTTTACAATGATTACAAATACATATTCTCTAAAACATAGTAATTTTAGTTGCTTTTTAATGCATATGGATTGTTCTCATTTGGAATTTACCTAGGATGATTCCGAACAAGCTAAAAACCTAATGCATTTATTCCATTTAGTCTGCTAAACCAGCTATTTTATAGTCTGTTGCCCAAATGGATATCTCAAATGTGTGCAAATACAGTGGGTTTTCAAGCTCATTCAATTTCTAACCATATATCCTGAATGAGGCTTGAAGTTTATATTACTTTATCTCAGATACTAATGAAATGGTTCTGACTGTGTAATTTTCAACAAGAACAAATGAAAGCTTCACAAATTACATGGCTATAGTGCTTTTATCACTATGTTCATATGAGACTAAGTCCCAACCAGCAGTAGAAAAAATGAATAATAAAAAAAGTCTAGAGCAGGGGCGAGAGATTTTGTTCCATTGGTTATGTCCTAGACAAAGAAATGTGAAAAATGCAAATTGGCTAAGAAGTACTTTTATTTGCTTAAAGGTAATAAAAAAGTATCACATCAGAACAACTGCATGCAATGCCTCATTCCTGTTTGCAGATAATGCTAATGAAAGATTCATCCTGATCATAGTATTACACAGGATCACATAGACAAAAATGAGCAAAAGTTTTGTGGGGTGGCAATTTAGGGAGAAGGAGGAAGAGTTGCAAAAACAGGGAACTCCCTTTTATCACCCAGTCCTTCTCCATCTCTTGTCTGAGCTCAAGAGTGAGAAAGTTCTGTACAAACTATCAGTGAGTTTCAGAGCTCTCCAGTCACTTCTATATTTTGTAAATGAGTTGTCACTCTCAGAACAAAAAACCAGAAGAAAATGTTTGTGTTCAAAGCACGTTACAGGTGGAGTTTCGGCAGGTTCCCATGTGTTTTCTCTTTGCCAATGAAACGCTCAGTGGAAACCAGTTTGACATTTCCATGCCCTGTCTGCCATTAGAACGATCACTGGATGACCAGACCGCCACCAAAACGAGGACATGTCCTTTCCCTCATCAGGGTCCTCTGAGCAGCAGTCAATTTGAACTATCATACGATTTCAATCTGTACTTTTAGGGTTTTATGATACTTAGTCTCATGGTTTTATCTGAAACTTTTGCTGTTGGTGGTTTCTTGTATTTTTCCAAGAACCAGTTTAAAATTTTTGTCAAAAGCCTCCCATTATATCAAGTCAAAATTTATCAACAAATATAGTTGGAAGGGGCTTAGCAGATAGCCAGTAAAAGCCTAATTATTTTTATAGATAACGAACCAGAAATCTAAAGAAATCAAGCAACTGGCTCACTTTCTGTAACTGTAACATTACAGTAGCTTGTAATACTGTAGCTGTAATACTAGCCTGTAATCCAGTATTCTTTCACCTGTGTCATGATAGGTGGTATCAGACGATGTTGAATGCAATCAAAAAGCACCAAATATGGCAAAGAATGGCACTTTGAACAATGCCTACAATCCACAATATAGATTAACAGTCATGAATATTTATATACCAAGTGATATCAAAATATTCTTTTAAAAAAGACAAGAACTACAAAAAGAAACACACAAAAATACAAATAAATATGAGAAACATTCCTCTCTCTGGGGTAAATTAAGTGGACGAAAAAATAATGATGAACCAACTGGCCTAACCAATAAGATAAACGTATTAATTTAAACCAAATTATGTACTTTTCAAGTGCACATAAAACATTTTTTTTATTGACTATATATTAGGCCACAAAAAGCTAAATTCCTCAAGTAAAAGTAGTATAGATACGTTGTCTACTACGACAAATATGAAAATTAATCATAAAATTAGAAAGATTAAATACTCTACTACATATAAACATCAAATGTTTTCCTAATACAATTTATCAAAGAAAAAAACTCTAAATTGGTATCATTAAGCATCTAAGAAATAATAGTTCAAATACCACATATCAATGAAAATAAAACAAGCTAGAGCAGAGATAAATTTATGTACTTAAATACTTGTATACTAAATTATTAGTAATTGAAAAAGTTCATAAGGCAGTCTAGTTAAAAAGCTGGGAAAAAAAAACACAAAATAAAAGGAAATAAGAAAAATGAAAACAAAAAGAAATAGAAAATAAAATTAATAAATAAATAGAAGAGGTCAGTCTTTGGAAGAAAAAATAAAATTTATTATTAGCTAAGCTAATAAAAAAATCTGAGTTAAGGCACAAATAGATAAACAGCAAATAATATGGGTGGCAGGTTTTAGCATAGGATCTTGTACCTGAAAATGTTGAGTAAACATTTGTTGAATGATTAAAGGAATTAATTAAACAATCTCAGATAAAATATATTGTTTAATTACCATATTTTATTCAGTTCTAAGATAAACATTTTAACATCTTTGAAATTGAGACTTATCTTGCTATTAATGGTATCTCACAATAGCTGTGGCAAAATTTGGTTATTATTTCTGGTGGCATGACTGGATGTCTACAACCCCTCCATATTTTCCTCAACAGCAACCATTTCAGGACCATTTTCTAAAACAAAACACTACTGTTGCCCCTGGGAGTTTCTTCCAAGTTGTACCTAATAGTCATTCTTTATGTTTTGATGGTGGAACTCTTTATCTCAGAAGGTGACAATAGAAGGTGTTCAGCTAAGGAGTAGAGCTCTTAATGTACTGATATAAAAAGATGTCCAAAATGTACTTCAGTGTAAAAAAAAAAAAAGGGAGGGCTGATTGGAGAACAATATATAGAATATGAGTCCCATTTTTATTAAAAATACATATTCCTATATAGATATTTAAAGACGTACCTATTACTGCTAAAATAGATTCTTTCTGTGGAGCAATATGATAACAATTCTGCTTTCAGCATTTTACAATGTTGTAATTCTTTTTTACATTTATGCGATTACTGCAATAAAAAAAAGATTCATAAATATTTTAAGTCTGTCTCATTTGCCTTTACTGCAGCATTTTCTTATAACCTAAAGAGAAACCTGTGCAATGCTGCCAGTACAAGAACAATTCAGAAAATGTCACTTCTCTATTCGTAACTCCTGGTATGCACTAAGTGTGCCTTTCAAAACTTCATACTTTGAGATCCTAACCCCGGTACCACAGAATGTAAACTTATTTGGAAATAAGGTCATTGCATATATAATTAGTTAAGCTAATATGAGATCATTTGGGTGGGTTCTAATCCAATCTGACTGGTGTCCTTATAAAAAAGAGGGCATTTGGACACAGACCCAGACACATAGGTAGGATATCATGTGAAGGTGAAGATGGCAATCAGGGTGATGCTTCTACAAGCTAAGGAAAGCCAAGGAAGCTAGGCGAGAAGCATGGAACAGATTCTCACAGCCCTCAGAGAAAATTTTGCCTCTGGACATGGAAATTTTGTGTTTCCAGACTTTGAACTCAAGACCACAACATCAACTTTTACCTGAATCTCCAGTTAGCCAACTTGCCCTGAAGATTTGGGATGTGCCAGCACCCACAACCATATGACCCAATTCCTTAAAATAAATCAATCTCTGTATACATTCTCTCTCTCTCTCTCTCTCTCTATATATATATATGTGTATATATACACACACACACACACACACACACACACACATATATATACACATACACATATATACACGCATACATATATACATGTATATGTATATATACATACGTATATATTTATATTTATATTCATACATATGCATATATATGTACATTTATGCATATCCTATTGGTTCTGTTTCTCTGGAGAACACTAATACATCCTTCCCCTCCATCCTCTCCCCATTTTTGCTAAGTAACTTCAAACTTCATAACCCACCACTGAAGACCTTTCTTACCTGGCCCAGGACCATCTTTTCCCCAGGCATTTTTGGCCTATGCAATCTGGCCAAATGGAACTATCCCAAGCTTCCCACTTCCGTATTTTTGTTTACACATTATCTCCAATCAGTTCATAAAAACATTATAGAATGTGAAACAAGACAAATTGTAAAACACAGTCGTGATCTTGTTTTTATGCTTTTTAATAACCATGAGATTGATCTTTTTTTCTTAAAGTGTTTGTTGACAGTCTCCTTGTAAAATTTGCTTCAAATATAAAAAAAAATTCAATTCTTTAGGGACTTCTCTCTTTTTTCCTCCATTTTTAAACAATGTCCACATGTTTCTTCTCAATATGTAAAAACCCTGCCCAGCCTCCTAAGTTGCTCAAATCTTACTTCTTCTCCTAATTATTTTAATATCACAGTTTCTCAGCCTTGATATTAATATTGACATTTTGGGCCAGATAATTATTCGCTAGGAGGTAAGGGTGTTTATCTGCATTCTAAGATGTTTAGCAACTTCTCTGGCCTCTTCCCACTAGATTCCAGTAGCATACCTTCCCCCATTCCCTACCCCTCCAGTGTGACAGCCAAAATGTCTCCAGAAATTTCCAAATATCCACAAGTATGCAAAATGGCCCCTGGTTGAGCACCACTGATCGCAAAGCACTCACAGCTTTCCTTCGGCCTTCATAACTTCAGGGGCCTTAGTCTGCGTTGCCAGTGAAGAGCTCTTCCTATAATTCACTTTCCTTCTTTTCCCACTTTACTTTTCCCAATGCAAAGGATGAGAAAAAGTATCAGGAGTATCAGAAAAATGAAAGAGACTTTAGAAATAGAATAGATTAATCATACTGTTCTTTGTTTGGTTGAAGGAGAATTATTCGGTACTGTTGCTATGTTAATATTTCTACAAAACTTGCTATGTATTAGAGGAGGGAAACAATTATAAAAGATAAATGTGTTCTTGTTCTATTCTTTCATTGTTATATGTTATATGTTAAAGAGTATGAAAATCTCAAGGGCTTCCTAATGAAACCCAGTGATTCACCATTTCTTCATTAAGAATAGATTTTATAATCAAATTAAAAAAAAAAAAAAAGCAGTTCTTCCAAACGAACAGCAATACATTGCAATGAAGCAAAGTCTAGCGACATGAAATACAAATAACCTGTTCTAATACTTGCCTGCTGTTGGCTGCTGGTGCGCAGCCAAAATTTAGCTGTCGCACTTGGAATGACTGAGGAGTGAAGTCAACTCTTGATTTTCCACACTAATGGAGACGAATATATCTGACCCAGAAGGTCATCAATCTCCATCCATAAACACAAGTGTGTGAGAAATTTATTTTTATGACTCAGTCTAATTCTATGTCAAGCCTTGATACTGTAGCAGGGGTAGGAGGTTATGAAAATTCTATTCTGTAAATTTAGGACTCTCCTTTCTCCCAACACTATATGGGAATTTTGATACTTCCCTTGGGTTTCTGCCAAGGAAGGGCCCTCGAGCTCACCTGTAATGTGGAAAGAGAAAGAGAGGGGACGAATAGGGCTGCAGCCTGTATCCTCTCCCAGCACCCTCATACCAGGGGTCCTTATCAGCTCCCCTGGGATCCACTCAGGCCTGTGAGTGGCTACGTGACTCATACGCTCCATGGTGGAGGCCAGGGCAGACATGGGAAGCTTCTCGACCCAGCCATCAGGCATTCTGGGTGGGAAGGGGTTGGGGTTGGGGCGGCCTTCTCTTGGCACAACAGAATCCAAGGAATTGGCCATAGCAGGGCTCCAGGCTTTCAGAGGTCTGAGGCGGGACTGGGGCAAACCCATTATTATCGTCATCACATTTTCTCTATTTCCTTTTTTCTTCCTTTCCTACATTTACTCTGGAGAATCTTCCTCTCCGGAAGAGGAAACCAACACTAACCCACGACATTTTTCTCAAATAATTTGTCTATATCCAGAGATTCTCGATTGTCTTAAAGATATTTTACCAGAAAGTTTCCTGGATTTGGGTTTTTTTTTTGGTTTTATTTTCTGCCATGTCACATACTTTCCCTCAGATACTGAGCAGAAAGCAACTTCGTAGTTTAAGTGGCTAGGAGTGGGATTAATCAGTGGGGGGAAATAGATTTATATTTCTAAAAATAGTGTAATCAAAATATTACATGTATTTATATTCTTATCTGATAACGAGTCTGTATTTGTTAATGTCCGATGTTTTGAAAACTCAATCCAAATAGAATAACGGAACATATTATGACTCTTTTCCCTCCCAACACCTTTATGCATTTCATTTGAAATAGAAAATATATGAGTGCTGCTACTGTGTACATAGAAATTGAAAAGAGTCTATAAGATAAATCATATATGGGTAATTCCAATAGGAGGATATAAAATCATAAGTCCTGAAGTCCTCTAATAGTTATACCTAAAGAAGACATAGACATGTGTTATAAAGTTAGTCCTAGACACTAATTGCATCTCCTGAGCTTCTAGAATTTCTCCCCAAACCGGACAAATTCAGGTCATAGAGGGTGCTATTAAGACAGATTTCCTGTCTCCTGCCAGGCAGCTGCTGTTTCCATCATAAAGCCAAGATCCTGGGAACTAATTAATCCTGTTTCCTCCACACCTGGAGTAGGATTTCTTCCAAATGGCTGTATCAGTGAAGTTTCTCTGGCTGCAAGCAACAAAAACCAATTCTAGCTAATTTAGGATTTAAAAGGATGTATTGATTCTCATTGCCAGAAATTCCAGAGCTAGAATAGCTTCAAATAAACTTGATTAGGATGTCATCCTTGGGGCTGCCTGTTGGTTCCCGACATTCTCATGTTCTCACCTGAGGCAGCAGAGGGAGTAGCCAGCTTCCTCAACCGCTCAAACAAAGGTCTAGAGGTTTAATCCTGGGTCTTGTGCTGAGCTGCAATCGTGGGAATAGAATCAGACGCTGATAGTCTAGGACAGGGGTCAACAAACTTTTTCTGTAAAGAGCCAGAGAGGAAATATTTCTGACTTTGGCAGTCACTTGGTCTCTATCACAACTACTTAACTCTGCCATTGTAGCATAAAAGCAGCCATATATCAGTGAAGGAGCATGGCCATGTTACTATAAAGCTTTATTTATGGACACTGAAATTGAAATTTTACATAATTTTCATATCTCATAAGATATTATTCTTCTTTTGATTTTTTGTAACCATTTAATGACACAAAAACTATTATTAGCTCACAGACTATAAAACAGGCGGCATGCAGAATTTGGCCCGCGGGCAGTAGTTTGCCAGCCTTTGCTCTAGGAAAACCACTTCACTCGAAGTATACAGACTGAGAGTGAGAGAGCAGATAGTCCCTCGAAGTCAATTAGGGTAATGAGTACTGAGCCACAAATTCAGTAAGTGTTCACCCTATCACTGTGATGCTTCACGATTTTAGGCCATGAGGGTTGGATGGGTTATAGGCCAGTAAACTCACAGATCTCATCCTGAAGCTAAAAGCATAATGAATGGCCCACCTCCAGCATCTCATTGCTGCTTCTAACCCCCCACCACCCACCACTGGAGTTGTCCAGGGGGCAGAGCCCCTATAACTGTCAGTTTTCTGTGGCATCAGCAAAGCACACGAGTCCCCAGTCAAGACATCTCTGCACATTCTGAGTGTGGACTGCTTGATCAGTGCTCTGTCCCAGGGTTACTGACACCAAGTAACTATATGGTTTGGGGATACGCCACATATTCTTTTATTTATTGAACATCACCCATTGTTCTAGGCTTTGCGGATACAGAAGAAAACAAAAGATGGAAAAATACCCTGCTGTCATGGAGCTTATTAATTAATTAAAAGTAAATGGCGGGGGGAACCCAGAAAAATAAAGAAGAGAAAGGAGTTAGGAAGTATTAGGTGTCATTTTATTTATTTCGTTTTTTAAAATTTATTTTTCAGTTACAGTTGACATACAATATTACATCAGTTTCAGGTGTACAGCATAGTAATTAGACCTTTATATAACTGATGAAGTCATTACCCCAATAGGAATAGTATGTTGGATATCATTTTAAATAAGTAGTTAAGGAAGAAAGCCTTACTGCAAAGAGGACATTTAAGCAAAGATTTGTAGGAGAAGAAGTGAGCTCTGCAAACATCTGAGGGAAGAGTATTTTAACTCAAGAGACCGTGAGCATGTGCAAAGATCCTGGGGCAAGAATATGACTGATATTTAAGGAGACCCAGTTAGCTGGAGCAGAGTGAGGGAGCGAACAAATAACAGAGGATGAGATCAGAAAAGTATTAGGGGAAGGGGCACAAATCACAAAGGGCCTTAGAGGCCATGGTACCAACTTTAATTTTCATTTTAAAAAGAAGTATCATAGAAGGATTTTGAGTAGAGAAGGCATGATTTGACACACTCTCTTAAGTGATCATTTTAAGTATTGTCTCAAGAATAGAGTTTTTTGGGGAAGCAAAGGTTCGAGGCAGAAAACCCAGCCAGGAGGCTTTTAAATAATCTAGGTGCCTCAGCCTGAACTCTTAAGCAAAGAACATTTTACTAGTTGAACTACAAATCTGTCTTCAAAACAACAAACCTCCAAGTATAGCCAATCATAGACTAAGGCATCACATAGCTTTGCAGAACAAATGCAAGTACAGTTACCCACATATCCACTGCCCCAAGCTGACGCCTGTGTGAGCAGACATTATCATGGGAGCCACAGCTGACACCGCCTAGCACTGGACACAGGATTTGAAGAATAGTGTTGCCTATGATCTATTGCTTATATTACCCTCAGCCTCTGCAAACCCATTTTCTTTCATTCTAGAATATGTCCACCCTACACGTTAGCTCAAATGTCTACTGCCAGCATTGTGTATGTTTGCTCAAGTCCCTCACTCAGCTGTCTCTCTCACTGCTGGGATTGTGCAAGGCTAACCAATAGGAATCGTTTGTGCCAAGAGGTAGCAGAGATCTCACCACCATACTTTCATTATGAGTGAGTGTCAACTTCTTTACCCAGCATGCATATGCCCTCTTTGAACTTAAAGGCTTTGCTCAAATACACAGACACCATGTTTAGGCTCTTTTCTTCTTGCAAAAGTCCCATATTCTGTGAAAGATAGAACCAGGGCCTCTACCCGGCTGGCCAAGACACACTCCTGCCTTTTGCCCCACCTTGGGGCTGCCCTGAGAATTGCATATCTGAGAGCCTGAATGTGAAGTTTTTATACTCCAAACACTCATATGATGCCAGAAAAGAGATCTCTTATTCTAGAATAAAAGGATTCCAAGATTATCAAAGATGTTTGGTGAATCCTGGAGCTCAGAAATAATGGCAGGAAGTCATTCCCCATTTTCCCAACATTATCTGCCCAAATAACTGCCTTCACCTAAACAGGGCAAAGATTTGAATAATGCTCACTTCCTCTGTGACCTTATGGGTGCTGAAGTTCATGGTTACTGCTGACCAGCTGCTCATCTACCCTAACTCATTCTGACCCTAAAACCATGTTTTTAAAATAAGCTGCACAGTAGTATCATGGAGGGAGAGGATAAAATAAATACTAACACTCCTGCTTCTCCCCAGACAGTTAACTTAGAATTTCTGTGAATGGGGTTCAGGCACCACTTGGGGTGATTATAATGTACAGACAAGGTTTAGAACCTCACCCTTAGCTCTCAAAACTAATGTTCCTGTTTCTTAAGGAGGGTGTAAACTCATTCAGGAAAATTCGAGGATAGAGCAACCTTTGTCCCTGAACCTAATGCAGCAGAAAACTAGTCCCGGGCAAGATCAGTTCTCCCTTTGGGAATGGAAGCTATCACCAAAGCCGGCTTGGAGGAATGGAAACTCTTTTATTTGCCTTTGCTCTGCAGCACTGCAGCTAAGGCAAAACCATTAACCCAGCATCCCCTGCCTGCTCCAACCCCCCAAGGGAAAAAATTGGTTCAGTTTCTCTCTCTTGACAAGCAGCCTTGTTGCCTTTGCCTTTGAAATCCCTCCTCCTTGGAGTGCTCCCCTCTCTAAATCACACTTCATTCCCTTCTTCGCCTGATTAGCTTTTGCTCAAGGCAATAAACCTTCCCTGATTACAAGAAATGGACATCTATTTGCTCTACAGCACTCCTGCCTTTTGCTATTGTAGAATTTAGCACACTATGTGATACTGGTTTACATCAAGTCTAAGACACCATCAATTATGAAATATACTATTATTTTTATGGAAAGGTAAGGAACAAAAAATCTGTCAATAAAATTATAGCAATGCTTTCTTGTAACAGAATTTCCATTTCGTACATTTTGAAAGAATTCTTTTAGTGCAATTTTGAGATATATCAAAATTTTGCTAACATTTGAGATATATCAAAGTTTTGCTAGCATTTCTTATTTAACCAACTAACGGTCTCAATTTTTCTTCATTTGAATCACGTGTCACAGAAAGTTAAGCAACTGATCTTCAAACTCAGTAGGAAGTTTCTGTTATTGGTGATTGACACCCAAATAATAGTTCTGCATGATGAATGAATTGGTCACATCAACTGTTTGTTGTTTTGAAATGCCTTTCATCTCTTCAAAGAAATTAGGCAGTTTCTCCTGCCTTTTGTTGAATTGCTTGGCATGTGATATTGGTATTTCTCAGAATTTAATGTGCATTTGAATCACTCAGGGATATTCTTAAAATGCATGTTCTGATTTTGTAAGTCTGGAATCCAGCCTGAGATTCTGCAGAATTTAATGAGCATTTGAATCACTCAGGGATATTCTTAAAATGCATGTTCTGATTTTGTAAGTCTGGAATCCAGCCTGAGATTCTGCATTTCTAACAAGTTCCCAGGTGAAGCTGATGCTCTTGGTCCAGAGACCACACATGGTGATAGCAAGGTGATAGCCAATCCTTTGCATATATCTGCCACAACGCCTTACATGACTTATTCAACTTATCAGTATTTTTCTTTCCTAGGACCCATTAAGCATTTTATTAATTAGAAAAAAATAGAAGTGGGGGTCAACCCTCCAACGATAAATATTAACCTCACTGATGGCAAACAGACATCCCACTGCCCTCTTTCTTTCTAGCCTTCCTGCGTGCAGGATAACGTTTCATTCTAAGGCTGAATTATAGTGTAAATTTTAAAGGCATTTTAAATGGCAATTACCTCAATACATGCAGTATCAACAATGTACATATCAAAGCAAGAAAGGCAGTATGAACAGCTGTGATCAAGTTTGCATTCACACAAACCAAGACCACTTACGACTGCTGCCTAGACAATAGCATTTGTAACATACAGCCTGACTTCAGAGATGTAAAACTGCAAAGAAACGGGCCTTAGTATTGATGAAATATTGTCGTGGTCTGTGTTTTTGCCTCTTTTCTCTGATTGTTCTGTGAGCTACTTGAATACAAGGACCAGGAAAGCCTCAGGAAAGCACGGACCTCAGTGGCAGGCGTGAGGTAAGTGCATGAGGTGCTGATGTGGTTCTGATACTCTCCTGACAATATCGTTTTGGATGGTCTAGGAGTCGGTGACTCACTCTTGTTTTTAACACACAGTTGAAATGTTCTCTGGCTGTGCCAACCCAGGGCTTACTGTGAGTAAACTGGGGACAACCAAGTGCCTTGTCAGCTAACACTAGCCCAGGGTGGTGGAGTAGATAGATGGTGGTGGTATGAAAAAGGCTTACTGAGTGTGTAATTCTCTAAGATTCTGGTCCTGTAATTTGCCTTTTCATACATTATGACTGGTTCGCTCCTTCACTCCCATTCTCCTGGCTGACCTGTGTTTCATTTCTCCTTTTTCGGCTGAAAGCTCAAGTCGAATAGAAATTCAGTGTCCCTGTATTATTATTTACTTGGGTCTTTTAGTTTGTGGGAATCTCCGACATAAATATATGAATCTCCCACCTCCAAAAAGGAAATGAGAGAAAATTATATTTGGCATATTGCAAAAGCGTTTCATGAAACAGTGTGTTCATTAATAGAGAAGTTAAAACTATGCATTAAATAATGCTGAGGAAATCATGCAAAATCTGGGTACTTTTGAAAATTAGATTTTCATGATCTGATTTTTAACTCCCAAACCATGGTGCATAACTAGACAGATAATCAAAGAAGAAAAGCCCTCCACCTAAAGTAATGTCATTGATATAGAAATGAATGTTTTATAGTCCAAAGAATGAGAATTTAAGCAGAGTCATTACATTTTCAGGCTGGAAAGGACCTTAGAAATCATCTTGATGAAATCCTTTTATGCCCATAGGGTTGAGATCTTTACAGGTCTTTTCATTCTTGTCTTTTCATCCTTATAATTCTAATATTCTTTATAATTTTAACACTCTTTATATGACTACAAGAAAGTATTCAAACACTTGATTCACAACAATAAAACATTTAATATATGTTTAAAAATCACAATATTTTAAGTTAAATATTCTCCATTTAGAGAAGGAAAATGAAAAGATTATTAGAGAAGGTTCTGCTGGCATCCTCTGCCCCTATATGATAAATGCAACCAATGACCCTGGCTAGGGAGATACATAGCCAATAATGTTACCACTCAAGGGTACTAAAAGGAACATTATTTCTTCTAAAATTTGGGGAATGGAGAAATCAAAGAAAGATTCTATTTTTAGCAAACATGTCATACACATGTGAAATTAGGGTAATATGCTTGTAAGGATGGGAAGGAATGCTTCTAAAGGTGTGGCAATATCCTCAAATCTTAAGCTATCTTTTTTCTAAAACATACTTTTAAAATTCTTTCTTTTAATATTCATATTTATTGTAAATAAAATAGAAGTTGTTCCTTAAAGAACACTTTTAAACCAAATTCTTTACAGGACTCTGACTGAGTCTAAAAGTAGTTATATCTAGCAACAATTTTCCATCACTAAGAGTGCTTTTAGTATTTCTTTATTCAGTCTTCCCCAAGCAGATATTTATTGAGTAAAGGCGTCTTTTAGTCTCTGTTCTATCGTTCTGGTACGTGTAAGAATTTGGATTGTCAACCCAGGTCCTAAAAAAGTGTTAATGTGCCTTTAAAATATCTAATTTCTGGCTAAAGGAGTTTAGTTACCTAGGTCAGAAGCTGCCTGCTTGTATTTCCCATTCTTTGATTAAGTCCATGAGATGGATATCTATGCGATGGATAGCCATATAATGGATGACTACAAACTTCCATAAGTTGCCTTGACCCTAACTCAACTCTGCTTCTCAGTTACTTATCTTCATGTCTAGCTGAAGCAGACTGGCAGATCTGCTTACTGGGTATGCAGATAATCAGGAAACAAAATCTTTTATAATTCTTTTGCAGGAAGAACAAAAAGCCAGAAAATTCACTCTCCAGAAAGCTGGAGCTCTGGCGACCTCTTGTGGGATAATTTATTAGTAGTCCATAACAAAACAGTTCTAGAATGGAATCTGAGACATTTTCTTTGTAGGTCTAGTATACTGACGGGCCTGCTGAGACCTAATGGGCCTGTTAAAACCTAGAAATGTCTGAGCATATATAAAATTATCAATAAAGTGTTAATAATTGCATCAGCTTACATGTTTAAGAGAGCTTATTTATATGTAAACACACATCAAGAATGATGTAAATAAAGTATTAAATATATTAAGACATCCTAGAATCTTCTATCCATAAGCTAGGAAGGAACCTTCCATCCACCCATCAATTATTTGATACAATCACAAGAAAGTTTGGGAAGAGATTATGGATAAATCAAAGCTATAAATTCACGGAAAAAATTAACAAAAGGAATCATCTTTATACTTAATAGTTAACATTAATATCATTGAGTCTATAATGAGTAATAAAATAGGGCATCTTCTGAGTAGATTCCTAATATATTTATGGTTGATGGGAAGAAGAACAAATTTACTCATCAACAAACTGTTCTTTGGTATCACAGAGACGGACAGGATTCTAGGCTTCATGATCCAATGTTCCAGTCAGTAGAATAATCACTATGGTAATTCTTTTGTCTTTTATGATTAGCAAACATGTCATACACATGTGAAATTTGAAGAATGAGTCAAATTTGTTTTTTCTGCATATTTCCGATTGCGGTGTTATGGAACAGACTGTTTCATGAAAACTTTAACCTATTTGTTACCTTTATGGAGGTAACCAAGTTAAAAAACAAATTACTGTTAATAAAGAAATCTGTTTTCAAAATTTCAGAATTCTGCTTTTCTCCTGAGTTTATTTTTCGGATTCTTGTTATTAATTTTGTTGTTTTTCGTATGTTAGAGATTTTAATGTCATATAACTCCAAGGCAGGCAAGGAAGCATTATTGTTATTTTGTAATCCTATTCTATATATTCTGCATCATTTGTATAGATTTGTATGTTGTCACTTGGTGCCTAGTAAAAGCTACACAGAAATGCATGGTACATATTGACCAGTATGCATGAATGACTTTATATAAAAATATTTTAACTAGATTTGCATTGAGAGAAATTTGTCTAAATTGGTCAATTTGGAGAAAATTTCAATAAAAAAATGCATATTGATTGGTAAGAATTTTTCAACTAAAAGCATTTGTATCCGCAGAAAGAGTAGACAGGAGAATAAGTAAACTTGCTAAAAAAAAATAAAATCAGAAAGTAATGAGTAGGAAAAATAACTTTCTGTTTAGTTCTTTAACATTATGATGAAATATGCATATTACATTCCTTTTAGTACATTTTGGTTCTTTTACTACTCTTCATTACTTATATGACAAATTACTTCATTCATAGAGACTATTGTCAGAAGCAAAAATAAATTTTTGTGTTTTATTAAAATTAGAGTTGGATAATCCTGATTAGGTCACCTGGTGTAACATCTATTAAAGTAAGCCAGAATTCCTTCTGTATTAAAGATATGACAATTGGTGTTTGATGATTCTGGACACCTCAAGAGTGACAACTGGTAGAGGAAATAAAGTCATTGTCTTATACTTAGAAGAATATTAGAATAGCACCAAAAATATATAGTGCCATACCTTGCTGTTGAATGATAAGCAAAATAATTGAAAGTGAATCTAATTAAAACATCAAGCAACCAGATCTAGGGTTGTGTTGGTTTAAGCATAGTCACTTGTTCTTTTATCAGTGGCATTTCATCAGAATACCTCTATTTTCCATATACTCTGGAATATCACTTTTCGAAACTTCCTCTTAAGAATGTTTCCTTATGAATCAGATTTGTCCATAAATCCTCGATTGAGAAATCTAAAATAGCCGTAAAGTTCAAAAGGTTAACTCGTTCCTCTTTGTTTTTTTTTTTTTTCCTCCTTAAAATTCAGTCATGGGATCAGTCTCATGACTCTCAGTGTATTCAGTTGAAATATGAAATCTGAGCATTTTAGAAGATACGTAAATAGAAATAAAGCCATTAAATACATATTGCAAGGCTAAGAATCAGGTTATCTAATATCGTTGTCCAGATGTTAACAAGTTTTCCTTTGCTTATACTTGATCCTAAAGTCGATCATTTATTTAAGAGATTTTGCCTTGATCACAAGCCATTAAAAACTATACATAAAATAACATTTTCTACTTAAAAAAAAAACACCTTTATTTCATCCATGGAAGTCAGGGTCTGTTAATAATTTATGGCTAGGTTTTAGAATTAAGATGTAAGAAGAATAATTTGAGAATTTAGTAATTGCTTTTCCTTTGCTTAGAGCATTTATCCTGGTTTACATAAGTATAATTTTTTTACTATCCTAATACTGATACTCATAAAGTATTTAAAATAGTTTTAATTTTTAATGATATAAACTTTCAAAATTAAAAAATAATCAGATTCCACCACTCAAACATAATTATCTTCAACTTGTATATTATCTTTCAGCTTTTGTCCAAAACTGTTTTACTTTTACATAGTCGTAATTCTAGAGTAGATATCAATACTTAATTTCTATTTCCATATTTTCTGCAGTCTTCACAAATCTCACTGTAGAGACTAATAACTTTATCATGTTGATATAACATCATTTATTAATCTTTGCTTTATGGTTATATAAGTAGTTTGCAATTTATTTGGTATTGAATATGACGCTGCAATCTTCATATAAAAGTTTTGGGGGAACTCAAATTTAATACAAGATATAAAAATATTTCTAACAATGCATATTTACTAATATGCATTAGTGAAATGAATAGAGTGCTTATTTAAAACTAACATTGATCATATAATGTAATGCAAAAAGATTTAATAGTAAAATAAATAAGTGCTTTAGATAAGTTAATTGTCCTTTAGAAAGGCATATCTCTGAGTTAAAAGTCAGGACGTGTGAACCACATCCTTAACACTACTGCTTTTCTGCATAAACTTAGATCTTTGGTTTACCATGTTTTTCACTTAAGTTTAAAATTATGAGACACTAACAGTCCCACCATGAAGCAGATATGCAATACATATCCAATCCCTACCGTGTGCTGAGTACTGCGGTAGAAGCATCACATAGACAATTACGGCAGACTGACATTAACTGATGTGTTTCCTACTTTGCCCCCAACCCTACTCCCACCCCCAGTCACTAGAATTCAGGCTTCGTAAGAATGGAGACCTTGTCTTTCTTGTTTACCACTGTATTTCCAGCTGCTGCAATAGTGCTTGGCACAAAGTAGATGCTTAATAAATATTTGTTGAACAAATGTTTGTAACTCCTTAGCAGCAAAATAGATCAAGGAATTTATAGGCCATTTTATTTATGTCAAATAAGTTTAACAGTAAATGAATATCAAATGACTTTATGTGATCAAATCAATAATAATAGAATCAATCTAATATATTAGTCTTTTAAAAGACATTAGAAAACAAGTGAATTAATCACATTGGTTATCCTATTTAAAAGTAAAAATTCACTATTACTATATATTATAGCATCACTACTACATTTTTATTGATGTTCCTTCTACCAAACATTCCATGCCCTAGGCAATCGATGCACATAAAAATCTAATAAAAGCTGGTCTTCCCCTTCAATGAGCTTACAAGTTGACAAGGAAGATAAATAAGACATACTTGTGTAAGAGAGACACAAGCGAAATGCTACTGAGATAGAAGAAATTGAGTGAAATTACCCGAATCAGATCCCCAATTTCCAAACTGGTAGCTGTTTGTTCTCAGGCACACTACTTTTCCTTGCAGAGTGAGGTTCATCAACATTAAAATAAGAATAATAATAGCACATACTTCATAGGCTCTAGTAAGAATTAAATGAAATAAAGTTTATAATATGGTTAGTAAAATACCAAACATATAGCAAGGACTCACTAAATGCCAATTGTTAGTGCTTCCAATTCCTACTAAAGGATTGATTTAATTAACTCCTATGAAGTTTGTTTTCTATAAAGTTAAAAAATATATGTTTGCTGGTATTACCTCTGATAATTAGAACCCATTCTTATGTAATTGGACAAAGAGTAACCTGCATCTGAACTTCATGTTATTGACTCAATAAACAAAAAATTTATTATTGAACAAAAAGATTATATAGGTATGAACAGCTTTCTCAACTAACTTCTCATCTGCTGAATTATGAAGAAAGCAGGGCTTTTATTAGAAATAGAGAATTGTTAATGAAACTAGGAAAGCTCTGCTAATATGTGGAAGTTACCTTTAACCTTAGAATTCAGCTCCCTAATCTGCGGAGTCTATTGTGTAATACTATTTGCCATTTACTTGCTTCTGACACTATTCAAAACCAAATGCCTTTCTACACAAGATAACTATACTTTATAAAATATTGTCTTTAATCATAAATGTCTGGGTCAGATGTCTTATAGAGAAAAATAGTGTAGGAAATATGTTGGAATAATGCCAGAATTATTTAAAACTTGGATTACTTATTAATACTTGAGCAAGATTTTTTCCTGAAAAGTTATAATCAAGTAGGTTTTTTATGTTCACGGATGTAACATTTGAAGTATAAAATCAAAATACTGATATTTCTACTTCCAATATCATCACACAGATGTGTAAAATCATTAAAGAGACTTACCTTGTACATCTCAGATTTCAATCTGTTTTCTACTAATAAATATTTGAAAAAAAATTCCTAATTGTTCAAGTATTTAATTAAAATTCAACATTAGAAGCCTTCTAAGAGAAGTTTGAAAGTGAAACAATTGTCCTGGTTTTTATCCTATACACACACAAAAATTTATCTCTGCATTTATCTTCATCTTAGAAAGTGTATTGAAAATGTAAATATGTATTAGAACTGCTAAAACTCTGAAACAACATTTTTGACCTGAAAAGTCAAAGCTGATTTATTCCAGATATCATTTGACAGAAATGGTACATCATAAAAAGTAAAATATTCTGATATTTTTATTGCATATAAGGTTCGCATATTCTTTCAAAGGAAGAGTATGAAGAGTGAGCATCTTTAAAAGTGTTCAAGAGTGATAGTAAGACACTCAGAATTGACCATGTCACAGAATAGCAGAGGAATATGTAACTTAATTACAGTCTTCACATACATATGCTATGGTTTTTAGAGACAGTTTTCACTTTGGCTATTTATTCAGACAGTATTATATTCTCAATAATAATGTTTTATTTTATCATCCTGTTTGAATCAGGTTTAAGCACACAGCTGTAGCATATTGAATTTTTAAGAAGCAAAGTCAGTCCAGTTTTGAGTTTGGGCTTCTTATTTCATATTTTGATTTATTTTTCCTGGAAAGGAAAAATAGTTATAGCAGCACCTGGTTTGGTGCCATGAACATAGAAGAGGCTTAATAAATATTTATCACTGTTGAAGTTAGAAGAAACACTTATCTGTACTCTGCATGATGTGTTGGATTAGGATCATACTGCTTTCAAAAAAGTATAAGCATTTGATGCAATACCTGAATCTCAGACAATTTTTGAAATTGATTATTTTGCAGGAGGCCTAATGTGCTACAGAAAGAATAAAATGTTACTTATAACTATAATTAAGATGCATTAAAATTTAAAAAATGTTTAGAAAAGCAGACTCTACAGAATGCTGAGAAGTCTTACACTTTTGCATTATGATCTGATTGGCAGCAGATCCAGAAGACAACCACCACCAACTGTAGACCTGCAGGAGAGAGGGAAGTAAGCTGAAACCAGCGAAGGCAGGGTAAGTCTGATGGACAGAGGTCCACTCAATTTCAGTTTCTAAAGAAACACACCAAACTTGAGTCCAGTCAAGCTTAATGTTCATAGCCATCATCTCAAATATGCCCGATGGGAGCATGGCACCAGAAATTGGGTATGTGGGAATTATTATCCCATGGATGGCAGTTTTATGTTTGGAGTGGGAGGGGTTGTCTGGGTTGTAAGAAGTTATTAGCAAGTGGGCTACAGAGCGGGGAACATTGGGATAGGGTCCAGATCTCCCGGAGAGAAGGGGCTGGCAAACCTAGTGAGCTTCCTTGGCCCAGAAAATTTGGCTGAGGTTCAGTGCTGAAATTCATTACCAGCAGAGAATGAAGTGCAAATACAGAGCAGAGGCAAGAGTCTAGGTACCCAGTAGGGTTGGGGTCAGGACCAAGGAACTTAGTATTGGTGACCACATAGATGTTTACACCAGCTCACTCAACAGCAGGCTTAGGGCAATAGATGAATTCCAGACATTGTTGATAGGATTGGAACTTCTGATATCCTGCCAAGATTGAGTCTCATTTGAGTAGCATGCCAATGCTGTGTCTATAGGTTGATGTCATGTAGTATCTGCTTATTGGGCATGGCTATGCAAGAGCTGTCAACTTGAGGCACTAATTTTTTTATTCTGAAATAAACTTAAATAAACCCAAAACTATATTGAAATTGACCATTCGCTTATATACTACAATGGCAGCTCCACAAAAAGGAATTTCGTCTTTTTGTTCACTGAAGTATACCATGTGCCTAGGAGGTACTTAGTTAGCATTTGATAAATATTTGTCAAATTAAAGAATGTGTTAACCAAATATTAAGTGTCACGCAAAGGACCTAAAAGCTTCTATGTGTCTCCTTAAGCCACAGGGCTAAAATTGCCAAAAATCAAATGCAGAATCTCATCTGCGACTGGCTGAATTATAATTCAAGTTTAACTCCTAGCTTCACAGGGCATCTACTGTTAAAGTACGGGCACAGATTGGGAAGAAATGGGCTGCTGAAAGTTGGAATAGGGATATGTAGGAAGACGCTGATGACACTGGAGACATCGAGTCCTAAATTCTGATGACTCTTCTTTGTCAGTGAAAGCAGCTTTTGCACCCCCAAAGGATGAGGCCTCTCCGCCTCTGTCTGAGGAGATTAACCCTGCATTTCCTGAGGAAAGTGTAACAGCCTTCACTGGGACATGGAGAGAGAGAGGGAGAGGGGGAAACTATTGTTTTAACTCTTATATAACTTGGCTTATTTGTTTTGGACTTTCCCAGAATTTAGCTTAATTTGATTTTATTCAGGGACTACCTAGTAAAAATTATTTATGAGAAAGTCAAGATTGTGGACTGACCACGCACATTTATCTCTTCTTCCTATTAATCCAGAAATTGTTATTAAAAAATGCCCCCATACACATAATATATACTATACATATGGCTATACATACAAAATTAATAGAGAAGACAGAAAGTAGACCATTAGCAGATAATGTGATCAAAAGTCTTAAAGAGAATAGCAATTAGAAGACTGGCGTAGTGAGTTGAATGGTGGTCCCCAAAAAGATACGTCCACGTCCTAATCCTAAGAACCTGTAAATGTTACCTTACATGGAAAAAGTCTGCAGATGTGATTAAGTTAAGAATCTTGTGATAAAGACATCATTCTAGATTTTCTGGGCAGGTCCTACCTACATCCAACGACAAGCATCCTTATAAGAGTGAGGCAAAGGGCGATGACACGGGAGAGAAGACCCTGTGAAGACAGAGGCAGAGATTGGAGTGATGTGGCTACAAGCCAAGGAATGCCAGCAGCCACCAGAACCTGGACAAGGCAAGGGCCATATTCTCCTCAGAGCCTTCGGCCAACACCTTGATTTTGGACTTCTGGCCTCCAGAACTATGAAAGAATAAATGTCTATTGTTTTAAGTTACTAAGTTTGTGTTAATTTGTTTGTTATGGAAGCCACAAGAAATTAATGCAAGTGGTTTCTAAAGAATCTGGGGAAAATGGTCTTGCAGAAATACAGAGAAGCTTAGAAAACAGCAATTGGAAGAAGAGAATGGAATGTGAAGTTAAAAATGGGCACATGAATTGAAAGCGAGTGTAAGTTATAATCGTCCTTCTTACCCCCAGCATCCAAGTATTTGCCAATCTAGCAAAAAAGAATTGGAAGATTTTTCTCTATAGAAATGGCACTGTCTAGAGAAGCAGGGCAGACAGTGTGGCTGTTCCCCAGCCAAACACCCTAAAAGCAAGGTTGATCAGTTGGCAAAGCCCAGGCCACAACCGTAGAGCCCTCAATCAACTTTTCATTTCCTTACTTTTAACAAATAACAAATAAGGAAGGAACTCCAGACATTTTTAAAAAGCTTTAGAATTAAAGAGATGCCGAAGATAAACAGGGGTGAAGGATAGGAAGTGGGGAGGGGGACTTCCACAGGGAAAGTCAAAATAATTCAAGGAATAGGAAAGCACCAAAAAGAGGAAAGTAGGCTATTTATTGAGTAGACTTAGAGATAGTTACGCCGGTTATTAATTCATTGCCTCTCAGCTCCAAATTCATCCCTTTTTCCCCTGCTTGTGATACTGAAAGTGGACTCTGCTGTCAGCTTTGCTCACTGGCTAGATATAGACTCTGCTGGTAAGAGGACAGAGGGGCACTGCAAGGTAGGAAGGAGAGGAGGCACTCTTTGTTCTGGTAGTGTTTTTCTCTTCTGGTCCAGCAGGGGGCCTGCTGGTAGTCACCTAAGCCGCAGGGCTGTGTGCTCCTGCGGCAACCATGGCCACTCCCGCCTCTCAATCTCTCCTGCTGGGCCTCCTTCCTGGGAGATTCCAAGTTCCTTCCTTGCATATTCACTTTCCCCTCGACCTCGGAAGTGGTAACTACCTCTCTATTCCCTTGAGTTCTCTTTTACTCCTTTTAGTAGCTAATAACATCTTTTACTTAGTTTACAATTAATTTAGTTCAAAATTATTTTCTCTATTCAAATTACTGGTGTGGCGATTTTTTTGTCCCTGACTGGACCCTGAATAACACAATAGTCAATAAAGTTTTGAATCTTTAAAATCCTATAAAAAAGAAACGTTAGAGATCAGGTAAAATTCAGATTGTTAAAGCAAAAATTTCAATGGCTGGTTAGAAAATAAAGTTGAGAAAATCTCGAAAATATCTCAGAAAATGGAACAACCAGTTAAGAGATGGATAATATAGGAGGTAAAATTGAGGTGTGGAAAGAGGGGAGCGTGAAAGGGAAGCGTAAGGTTGCCAATATCTTGATTTTAAAAGACGGGATGACAAGAGACGTGATCTATAGTTGATCAGAAATAAAAGGGTAAATATGTTATTTAAACTTACAAAGATAACCAAAAGAGGAATTAAGTATAGCAAATGTAATGCTTGTATAATGCTTTAAATATATTGACCCATTTATTCTCATCATAATCTTCTAGGGAAGGGACTATTATCCCCATTTCACAGATGAGGAAAACGTTTCAGAGGGATTGAGTAACTTGCCTAAGGTCACACAGCTAGCAAACTAGGAAGCGGGATTCCAGGTGTGTGCTCTTATTTATTATATGCTATTGCCTCCTTACATGACTTTATTGGAAATGATGGATAAGCAAGGTAGAAGGTGATGCAAATGAGTTACATTGTCTCTCTTAGCAGTAGATTAAGGCAATATTTAAAACTGATAGATTAAGAAATAGTGATAGGTAGAGAAGTGTTTAAAAACAAAATTCAACTTAGTAAATTTGAAGATCTAATTGCTATATAAGGTGATTCATGAACCTAGCAGCATCCCATCAAGCAAGTAGAAAGGCACCCTGAGGGGTTGTATAAAATGGAAGGTTTTGTAGGAAGAAAGGAGGGGCAAGGGAGCTATTACCAAAGAAAAGAAAGGATTATTTTTAGATCAGGACAAAATCTTTTTTGTGGGGGTTTGGGGGAGGCAAGGGTTTTCATTATACAGATTCCCTCTTTTTTCTATGAGAGAAGAAGAGGGCTCAAGTGACAGTTACCCTATTGGTGCTTGACTGGAAAATTCCAGACTGGTTGATTAAGATTATCTTTCTAGGGTAGGTTGAAACAGCAATTCGGTCAGATATTAAATCTAGGTTTGGTATCATCAGCTTTTAGCACAAGTGACACCATTTGGGGCCTGTGGTTCTCTCTTTAACAGAGGTAATCACCAGAAGAAACAAAGCAGAAACTGTTTAAAGGAGATTGCTCTCAAGAGCAGCACTTTGAGAAGGAAGCAGTGAACCTGGGATTTGTCATTTTCCCTTTTTAAGTCTTTCTGTACTATTAATGCCTTGTTTTAGAAATAATTTATTCTAAACATTTTAAAATTAGAAATAATTTATTCTAAACATTTTAAAATACATAAAAATTATAATTATCTCAGGTTAGTGGAGAAAAAATGGGATCATGAAACTAAATTATACACAAAAATTATGAATTTAAATATTTTAAATACTAATTATAAAAATTTTCGATACAAAGATGATCTTAAATGCGAAAACAAGGAAAGTCCCTTCTCACTTGTGGTAGAGATATCAGTCCTGAGCCCCTCAGAGAAGAAGGTCTGGTAGTTACTCACAGCAGGATTTGGGAACCCACTATTTTCACACTTCATGAGAGAGATGAATCTAATTCTCAATTTAGTAAATACGTACCATTTGAACAATAAGATGAAAATTTAAGCATTAGCAACCACAAAAGGCCTTACAACTCAGAAATAGGGAAGAGTGTTGGAAATGCGGCTTTTGTTCAATAGGAGGGCTTCTTGTCATTGATGAAAGATGAGCTATCTAGAGAGTGGTCTTCAGTGACAGAAAAGGGCTCTAGATTCTTCTAAGTGTTGCTGGACAAACTCTGATGGTACAGGCACCATACTGTATTATATTTATTAGTCTAGAAACTATTTTTCAGCCTTAGCATTTAATGCATCTCATCAACTAGTAGATTAAACATCAGTAAATGGTTTGGATAACAAATGGGTGCATAAGATTTAACAATAAGGCCTTACATACCTTTAAACTGGGATCGGTTAGGCACCCATAATGATATATATTGATTTGCTGCCATCTAGTGCTCATTTCTTTAGAGACCTAGATTGAGCATATGCTGAAACGGATTTTTTTGTTCGTTTAATTCTTTCCTTATTCCCTGCAGCAGTTCCTGTTTTTCTTGAGGCCTTCTGAGACCTAATGAAAACATTTTCCAGATATAACAGTATTCATATGTAGACAAGAAATCTATAAATAGCTTTATAAACCGTGGGAAGCTCAGTGAATTCTGGCCTAACTCATGTCTGTAGGCTTATCAAGCATGTCAGCACAGAAAGTTTATAAGGAAGGCTCAATTGTTTCAGTAAGTCATCTGCTAAATTTGAATGATAATCACTATTACCAGGCAACTACTATTAACTCATAAAAGTCCCTGTGACATGCATTGAGAGAGAAGAAATACCTTTTACCCAATATGTCAAAGAGATATTTTAAACAAAAAATCTGAAATCAGTTTGAAATGCTGGGCTCTTAGAAAAATAAAGGAACTTCTCAAGGACCGAAAGAGAAGACTAAAGTAAGAGTGGTAAGCAGGGACTGAAGGCATTCCTGCCCCTATGGGCATTTGCTAATACTCTGAATGTAGTCCTAGAATGTAATAGCCTCCCAAAAGGTAAGATATGAGACCTTTTCAGTGTAGGAATTAATATCTTTGCATAAAACTGGAAACTTCAAAAGACTACATTAGCAAAGGGTGATAAGGAGATTTAACTGTCCAGGCTAAAGTTCATGTAGAGAAAAAAATCCTCCCTCTGAATTACAAACATAACCTGTCTTACATGTGATTTGGGTTCAAATCTATACTAACCTGATAGATTGTGTATGGAGTATAAGAAAAGGGTAAATATCAAAAGTTATTCCAGGGTGTTTGGTGTTTGGCTCGAGTAACTGGAAAAAAAGGAGTTGCCATTATGTGAGATGGACAAAGCTTCAAATGAGTTTTCTCTGAGGAGGCAGATTAGGAGTTCCGTGTCAGAAAAGCTAAGTTTGAGATACCTGTTAGACATCTAAATGGAGATATCTAGCACTCAGTTGGATATATGAGTCTGAAGTTTAGGAAAGAATGGGCTACGGAGATACTTTTTGGAGTAGTCTGTATGACAATGGGACTCTAGAGGCTGGAAGAGACCACCATGAAAGTAAGTGTAAATAAAGAAGGGGTCCAAAAAGCTGGCTCTGAGATGCTCCAATATCAGGAGGTCAAGAAGATTATTAAAAACAGGCAAAAGAGACATAGAAGCAAGAAATGCAGGAGAATGTGCAATCGCCAGTTAGAAAATACAATAAGAGAAGTTACTACAGTCAAAACAGTGTGAAAATTATATAAAATACTGAGGAAATAATTTAATAATGATATGAGAGACATGAAAGCCCTCTTAATTAAAAAGAAAACCACCACCTTTTGGCATTTTTATTATAATTGATTAAATAAACTCTGGAATAGAAATGATGCAGTATGAAATCATTAAAATGAATGAGATGGATGTATATTATTGGTATAAAAAGCCTTCTGGGATAATAATACTTGATAAAAACAAAAACAAGGTGATAGGACAAAGCCTATAGTGGGACATTGTTTAATAATTTAGTATATTTAGTATATACATGAAAGAAAGTGCATGAGAATGTGTAAAAAACTATTACCAGTGATTAACACATTGCAGACTTTCACTTTCTACATTATAAACATTTGAATAATTGAAGTTTTACTATAAGCATATATGAACATTATTAACAAAGTTCGAATTTTTAATAAAGTTTATATGGCATACATAATACCATGGAAATGAAATTATAACATAATGTTAATTCAAGAAAGCAGAAATAAACATCTTACATGTGGTATGACCAAAATTAGAATGTGCGTGGAAAACGGTTGGAAAAAAAATTTGCTGACAAAGCAGATCGAGATTCTATTTGGGTAGAAGTATTGAATATTTTTTTCTTTGTTCCATGGTTCTATATCTTTCAAATTCTCCATGAGTTTTCCTACTTTCATTGTTCTTGTTTATTACAAAATTTATAAACACATAAAGAAAGTATAATAAAATATTAGGTTTCCGAGCTTCAACAAACATCAAAATTTGGATGTATGTCATCTTTACACTATCTTTTCTTTCTAGAATATTTTAAAGCAAGTCTCAGGCATCTTGACATTCTATTCTATGCACTTTAAAAACTCATGTTCTTACAGTCATAGTACTATTATTCTATCCATTAAAAATTAACAAAGATACTTTAGTATCATCTAATACTTAGCCTATACTGAAAAAATCTGATTGCCTAAGACATGTATTTATATGGTTGGTTTGTTCTGAATGAGAGTTCATTCACTACATTGTTATAATTCCAAAATCTTACTCCATATCCCCCCCAAATTTATATGTTGAAATCCTAACTCTCAGTACCTCAAAATATGACTGTATTTAGAGATACGATCTTTGAAGAGGTAATTAAATTAAAATTGGTTCCTTAGGGTGGGCCCTAATTCCAATATGACTGATGGCCTCCTAAAACGAGATTAGGACATAGACAGGTGCAGAGGGAAGACTATGTGAAGACCTAGGCAGAAGGCAGCCGCCTGTAAACCAAAGAGAGAAGCCTCAGAAGAAACCAACTCTGTGACACCTTGATCTTGGACTTCTAACCTCCAGAATTGCGAGAAAATAAATTTCTGTTGTTAAGCTGCCCAGTACTTTAAATGGTAGCCCTATCAAACTAATAAAAGCAGTAAGGCCAACATTTGGTCTGATTGGTTAATGCACATATCATACTGGGGATTAAGTATTTTGTATATCAACTACATTTGTTTTATTCAATAAATTTGCAATTTTTTTATTTATTAAATATTTTGAATACCCTAAATCTATTTTCATGAATGGTTGGCCAGTTTTATTATTATTACTACCACTGCTACTCTTAATTGCTTGCCTCTATAGGTCCTGTAGAATGATTTTAGTCTTGCACTCTTGGTTAATGAGAACTTTTGCAGCATATCTGATTTCTCCAGTTTGAACGAGGCTCATTAATATGTTTATTACATATATGCTCAACTGCCTACTGGATATAACCCACTGAAACTAAAACATCTCTTCCTTTATACCTGCTTTTCCTGACTTTCCATTGTTATTTAATTAGCCATTCTCTATGCAGTTGCTTGAGCCAGAAACTTCAGTACCTTTAAAATATTTTTATAATTTAACAATACTTTTAAACTTATAGAAAAATTATAACAATAGTATAAAGAATTTACATCTTTGCCCAAAGTCTCCAAATATTGACATATAATATTTGCTTTACCATTCTCCGTCTATGTATATAACACGTATATTTTTATTTACCTCGTTATATATATATACTTTTTAATGAACCATTTAAGTTGCAGACATGAAGCCTCATTACTTTTAAATACTTCAGTATGTTCTTAAAAAACAAAGATATCTCCTACATTGCCAGATATAGTCATCAAAATCAGGAAATTAACATTGTTTAAATACCGCCATCTAATCCACGGCCCCATTCAAATTTTTCAATTGTCCCAATGAAAGCCTTTATAGCAAAAAGGATCCAATTCAGATGTTCCATTTAATTTATGTCTCTTTAGTCTCCTACAATCTAAAAGCGTACTTTAAAAAAATTTTTACTTTATTATTATTTCAAGTTAGACATTTATATAGTCTATAAAACGATCCCCCTAATTGCTCTCCCTCTCCTCTGGCTCTCCACCTAGCCATTACATTAATGCTGACTACATTCCACATGTCATGCTCCCCATTCCCGTGACCATCTATCAACTACTAACCTGTACTTCTTTAACCCTTCACCCCATTCTTCTAGCCCCCAAACTCTCCTCTCCTCTGGCTGTCACCAGATTGTCCTCTATATTTGTGTCTGTTTTTTTATTTTTGTTCTTTTTGTTTCTTAGATTCCACATATAAGTGAAATCATATGGTATTTATCTTTCTCTGTCTGACTTATTTAACTCACCATAATAACCTCTAGGTCCATCCATGTCTTTGCATATGGTAGGATTTCGTTTTTTTAATGTTGAGTAATATTCCTTTGTATATATGAATCATAACTTCTTTATCCAATCATCTGTTGATGGGCATTTAGTTGCTTCCATATCTTGGCTATTGTAAATTGTGCTACTGTGAATATACTGGTGCATAGATCTTTACGAATTATTATTTTGGTTTCCTTTGGATAAATACCCAGAAGTGCAATTGCTGGGTCAAAAGGTATATCCATTTTTAATTTTTTGAGAAATCTCCAGACTGTTTTCCATAGTGGCTGTACCAATTTGCAATCCCACCAACAGTATATGAGAGTTCTCTTTTTTCCATATCCTCACCAACACTTGTTGTTCTTTGATTTATTGATAATAAGCATTCTGGCAGGTGTGACACGATATCCCATTGTGGTTTTAATTTGTATTTCTCTGATGATTAGTGACCTTGAGCCACTAATATGTCTATTGGCCAACTGTATTTCCTCTTTGGAAAAATATCTGTTCTGGTCTTCTGCCCATATTTTAATCAGATTGTTTGTTTTTTGTTGTTGAGTTGTATGAGTTCTTTATATATTTTGGATATTAACCTCTTATCATAAGCAAATATCTTCTCTCATTTAGTCAGTTGTCTTTTCGTTTTGTTGATGGTTTCCTTTGCTGTACAAAAACATTTTAGTTTTCGGGGACTACAAATATAGTCTTATTTGTTTATTTTGAAAGCATTCTTTAGTCATTCCTTGGTCTTTTATGACCTTGATACTTTTGAGAGTACAAGCCTATGATCTTGTAGAATGTCCCTTAAATGAGTTGTCTGATCTTTCTTCATGATCAGATTCAGGCGATGCATTTTTTGGCAGACATATCACAGAAGTGTGTTATAAGTATCTCCTATGAGGTGGCACACAATACTGATTTAACCCGTTAACTACGGATATTAACTTTGGACACTGATGCCAGATTCCTGCAATGTTAAGTTTCTATCTTTCCCTTTGCAATCAACAATTTTTTGGTCAGGACATATTTTGAGATTATATAAATTTATGTTCCTCTTAAAACTCTTACCTTCTAGTTTTAGCACACATTGATGATTCTTGCCTAAATCAATATTTACTATAACAGTTGCTAAATGATGATGTTTCTACTTATATTATTCCTTCAACATCTATTAGTTATCATTTTAATGTAAGAAAGTTTTTCTTTCTCCTCATTTTAAGAATGTGTTTATTTCAGTATGAACTCAAGTATTTCTATTTTACTTGTGGATCATAATCTATTAATATTATAGTGATGCTCAGATTGCCCCAGATGTGGCCAATGGGGGTTCCTGCCAGTTGGAGTCTGTGTCCTTTTGATATGTTCCATCATTCTGTGAGAACGTCCTTAATTTCCAGTTCAATAAGATTTTCCAGGCTCATGTTGTACTTTCCTTGCTCTCACTCTGGAATCAGCCATTTCTCTAAGGGGCCATAGCCTCTTTCAGTAGTGTTTAGAAACCAAGATCTAGGTACTATGTGGTCCTTGCTTCTGAGCTATAATTGCTCCTAGACCCTTTCAGCAGATAAAATTAGGAGGATGGATGGATGGATAGATGGATGGATAGATAGATAGAACACACACACATACACACATGCTTTTATCTGTATTTCTGTGTATATATGTGTGTCTGTGTATATACGTATATATATATACACACACACATATATATATATATATATATATATATATATATATATATATATATATATATATATATATATGTACTGTGAGTTTACACTGACATATCCAGTACCACCACAAGGCTCTGGAATTCTTCTTTTACCTATTTGTAACTCCCCTCTCTATTAGAGAAAGACTTGGCTCCCATTTGCCTCAATACATTTATTTCTCACTCCTCTTTCATGTAAACTTCATGGCTCTGACATACTTTCTACCTCTTCACTTAGAGAAGAAAAGGGGAAGGAGCTGAACATCATTTTTTATTCCTTCCTGTCACTCACTTCTCCAATCCAATCAATCACCAAGACTTGATATTACTTCCTCCCCAAAATCTCTTGAATTGGTACACTTCTCTGCACTCCGATTGCTCCTACCCTTGCTCATACCACCATCATCTCTTACATGGTTTACAATACCAACATCTTAACTAGCTTTGCTTTCTTCTCATCCATTTTCCACACTGCTGTCAGAATTATCTTTCTGAAATTAAATCTGACCATTTTACTCTAAACCCTATAATACTGTCTGGATTTTTTCGTAGCTTGCTTACCCTTCTTGTCTTACTTTCTCTCAAAGCCCCTACTCTCTTTCATGACTTTTTCAGTCAGCCATGCTAAATTTATTTCAGTTCTTGGATTATGCCAAGCTCACTTTTAGTGAGCACTATACCCCACCTTTTCCTGCCTAGAAACCTTTCCAGCCTGGATGATACTGCATAGTTTTAAATATGACATTTGCTATGAAATATTCTCTGCCACCCCCACCCTCCATTATACCTCTGCAAGCTATTATAAAGGTCCAGGCGAGAGATGATAACAGGTCTACATCTCAGCCAGTCTGATAAACTAGGGAATATGTTCTGAAAATAACACCTAAGAATGAGCAGCCAGTTTTAACCTTTGTTTCTAACAGTGGGTACTTAAATCACAGTTGTGAGGACAGATAAAAAGGACATAAAACACCTATAATGCATAGTTCCTACAAGGAGCTCAATAAATGTTATCTATTATTAATCATAAATGTTCATGAAGTGTCAATTATTTGATAGGTACTGTGGTTGATCTTGGGGCTAGAAAAATTAAAGTACAATACAAAAAATTAAAAAAATTTATAGAATGAGTCTCTAACACATGATAGGATATATAGCAGGAGTGCTTGGAGGAATTAGCCAACCCAGTTAAGATTCAAAGGATGGACAATATTTGGGCTGAAACATGCAGAAGTAGAAATTTACAAGAAGGGATTTTTAGGGAAAGAAGACAATATGTGCAAGAACTGGGGCATGAAAAGGTGTGGATTGTTGTGTACCTACTTTTATATTGCAGAAGCATAAAATTGTAAGGTGGCAATGAGAAATGAAACTTCTCAGAGAGACAGAATGACTTGGATGGTAGGCAAAATAACTAGATTTTTCTCCTACAGATCGTGTTTGAAGAATTTTCAAGAGAATAACATCGGATTTCCATTTTAGTGAGGTCGTTCTAGTTAGCAATGTGGAGGATGGAATTCAGGGGTCAAAATTTGAATTGGGGGACTAGTAAAGAGTCTGTCTTACAATAATCCCCGTGAGACACTATGAAGGCTGGCATTAAGCAGTTAGAGTTAGGATGGATGTTAAGGTAGAATGGACGTGATTTAATGAAGGAGATATTTAGAATGCTCTATAGGTATCTAATCACAACACTGGGAGGATGATGGCGGCTTAAACCAAGATGGAAATCCAGAAAGGGGAGTAGGTTTTGAGTGGATGATGGCCAGTTCACTTTGAGATGCATTGGATTGGTAATATATCTCAGTGCCTTCTCACAGGATTTGGAGAAACAAATGCGATATGCTTTGTAACGTTGCGATGCCAGTGGAAGTGGAGAGCTGGCTTCCAAATAAATATGCATAACGCTCTCACTGTACAAAAGAAGCAACAGGTTATAGTGCTTGACCACAACTGCGGAAAATTCAAGAGTCGAGGAATGAGTTTACTATTTTTCCATTCCTGGTGACTCAGAACTAAAGATGGCGCCTGAGGCAGAAATGAGAAAGTGGGAGGAGGCACCGAGTGTATAAAAAGATGACTTTTTTTTTGTTGTTCTGCTTTAAACACATAGTGAGATAATTCAGCGCCAAAAAGAGTCGATTATTCTTAAGATTTGCTCTGTAGTACAACTCTTCATTCTACGCTTAAAAGGATGTTTCCTTTTGCGAGCGCGATCGCGTGGGGTGGGTGAGTCTTTCTTTCTCCCATTCATGTTTCTTTGGCCGGTTCCACGACAACCTCCCTGGCTCGCTTTGCCCCTCCCGTTTTTTCCCTAGGGCTGGCTACAGTTCTGAGGCGCACAAGCGCTTTCTGGGGAGTGGGTTGAGGCTCTAGGGCCACCTCCGCATTCTCGGGACCCCTTTCCGCTCCAAGGGTAGAGGATCGCATCCCTTTCGGGGGTGCGCAGGCGGCCACGCGCTTTCCGTGTGGGCTCCAGGAGTCCCGCGCGCAGCCCCCGGCGCGCGTACCCGGCCGCGGCCTGAGGACGCGCGGGCCGGCAGGCACGCGCACGCCTCCTCGGGCGCCGCGCTGCAGAGCTTTGGGGCCGGGGAGGGGACGGCGCGGGGGCGGGGCGGGGCCGGGCCGAAGAGGGCGCCGAAGTGGGGCCGCGGTCCAGCCAGGACCGACTGAGTTGTCAAGGGGACGGTGGCGTAGGTAAGTGCTGACGTCAGCGGTGGCGCGCTGCCCGCATTGCGACACGGAGGTCGCTCTCCGAGCTGGGGTTACTGGCGGCTGGGATGGCTGTATGGCCCGCTGGCGCCCAGCCCGCCCCTCCTGGCGCGGAAGCCCCTTCCCACTGACCCGGTGTGGGCCACGGCGACACGGGCTGTCGGCCGCACTACGCTCCGCTCCCCGTGAGTACGCGGCAGGCGTGCTGGTGGCGGGGGCCCCGGGCCTGGCACTGGGTCTGCCCGGCCTTCCCGGGGCGCAGCGGCGTGGGCGGCAGCTCGGGTCCGAGGACGCAGCGGCGGCACTGCGCCATCGCAGGTTGACCTGCCAAGCGTCACTGAGCGGAGGGATGTGGTTTTTGGAAAACTCTTTGAGTACTTTTCCGTTCCCTTGCATTTGCTTCTCGGTACCGGAGAGAGTTCGGCGTGGTGTCCCGAAGAAGTGAATGCAATGTTTGCTTTTTCTACTCCGGATTCTGGTTTAAACGTTTTTAAAACAGATGGCGTAGTTAAGTGCGTTTATTTCCTTTTAGGATGTCAACCTGGTCCTGAATATTGAACCTGTGACTACCTTCTTGATTACATCCGAGAAAAGGTGATCGATGTGTTACATTTATAAGAGTGGAATTACATTAATAGAATCTTTTCGATACCTATAAAGTAGAAAAATATGTAGACTGTTTAGGAGTCCCCACCCAGTGGTTGTGCTGCGTTTCAGCATCACTGTGAAACATCTACAAACTGGAGTATATAGTTTTTCCTTTTTTTTTTCTTTTTGAAGAAAAGATGCTAGCAGTTTTTTCACCTGTTGCATTAATGATTGCTGTTATTGCTTGGGCTATCAGGAAAACTATTGCGTATTATTAAGACTCTGGGAAATTAAAAAATATATGTGAAGTAAAATCAAATACGAAGAGTTTTTTAAAAACATATTTAGATTCTTGTTTGTTGATGGAGACTATCGTAGATTTATTAATCAAATTACATATACAGGGTTTTTTTCTCCCCATAGTTTTCTCCCCATAATTTTGGTTAAAGAGTGAATTATCCAAATCTCTGAGCTTTTTTTCTCTTGATCTTTAGTCATGTATTGGCTAATAAGAAGGTGATTACAGAAAAAGTAAAAAGAGATGAAATGTAATGCAGGTAATTTTCCTATTTAGTATCTCTTAACAGCACCTATTGAAAGGGGTTATGAGGGAGAAGATTTTAAAATAATAGCATGTGTAAGGTTCAGGAATGTCGTTTTAAATCTGACTTTAATTATTGCCATTGATGTTACTAATCAAATATTGGTCATTAATTCTATAATGTATTTGCTGTAGTACACACATTAACATTTAGAGGTTTTTTCTGTTACATTTTGAAACTTTTCTGTTACATTTTGCTGTGTTAAATAATGTCTTTCAATTGTACACTAAAATATTAAATAGTAAATAACAAATACATAATTTACTTAATATATTTTATCTATTACATACTTGTTTCTTTTTAATACTATGATAATGGACATAAGGTAATTTTGTTGATAACTTACAATGTGCCAACCACTCTGCTGATCCCTTCGCTTTTTAATATTTCCTTTTATCCTTATAATAAAATAGGTGCCATTTTAATTTCCCAGGCAAAAATCAAAACACACACACAACAGAAAAACGAACTTTAGTGAAATTAAGTAGCAAGAAGGAGCATTAAGTGAGTGGCAAAACAAGAGCTTAAGCCTGAGTCTTTTTGACCCTAGAACCATTCTTAGTGACATTACCCCTCTTTTTAAAATGGGAACACATAGACGAAGAGCATAGGCCTAACTATCCAAAAAGCTAGCAGTTTGGTGAGGGTTATAGAACATTTTACCAGGGTGAAAATTTAGGGCTGAGCTAGAGGGAAGTATGAAGATCAAGGCACTGTGGAACATAGAGGAGAAGTATTTAACTGCCCCTCAAGTTTAGAGCAACTGCCTATGAAGGTTAGCGTGCTCCTCATAGAAGATACTAATTGCTTTTAATGTCGAAGAATAGACATTTGTTAGAGGAACAGGGAGGAAGGCCACTTTTCAGGAGAGAGAGGTGTATATGTAATGGTACAAAAGCAAGGAGTTTTATGTGGTTTGAGCACAGAATGTGTGTGAAAGTGTGGCTGGAGCAATGGGAGATAAAGAAAGGCAAGGGATCATTTTACAAGTAGCCTTAGGCCCCAGTGGTAAGGACTTCATATTTTTTCCATTGGGTGATTGGGAACTACTGAAGAGTTTCAAACAAAGAAATGATGTCATATTTATATTTTAGAAAATTACTCCGGTTGCAGTGTAGAAGATGATTGATTTTTTAAAGGGTAGAGTGATGGAGGCATGGAAACAGTCTTTAAAAAACTGCAAAATTCTTCCATATTCTTTTTGTCTCTCAAAGCTACTGCTTCATGTCACTGCCTTTGGGGATGGGGGAAGAGAGTTGGAAGCAGAATTGTGGAAACTATTGTGTTTCGTCTGTATGTTTCACCCATTTATTACTTCACCTGTGGCTGCCAGGTTTCTACCCCTCCATAAACAGCTTTTGCACATGTGACTTGCTGATTGCATATCCAGTGAATACTCTTCACAACTTGCAGCAGTTCTTGGTACCACATAATGTAGACTATGTCTTTCTTAAAACTCTTTTCCCTTGGTTATTTCTCCCACTTTAATACCTATCTCTCTGATGTCTTTTTATTTTATAGGCTCCCAGAGTTCTGCGTTTGGTGTTTTTTTGTTGTTGCAGCCATCACAAATATAAATGATTCCTAAAACTTCAGCCTAGATCTCCTTCCTGGATTACTATACAGGCATACCTCAGAGATATTGTGGGTTCAGTTCTAGACCACTACAATAAAGCAAGTATTGCAATAAAGTAAGTTGTATCTTTTTGTTGGTTGAGGATCTTGCCTTCAATTTGTAAAATAAACACATTTGTGAATTATAATAAAGTGAAGTGCAGTAAAACTGTTGCCTACCAAGCATAATCTGACTATGATATACACATGTATATAGTAATAATAGCCATCATTTTTGAAAGACTTGCCATGCCATGGGCATTGTGCAAAGTGTTTTACTTTCATGTTCTTATTGAATTTTTACAAAACCTTATTAGTCACCTACTATTATTTGAAAGATTAGGAAATTGAGGTCCACAGTGGTTAATCTATTGGCAGAGAGAACTGGGATTTTATTCTAGGCATCTGACAATGGAGCCAGTGCTCGTAGCCGCTTAGTGCTCCTCAGTTACCCAGCTCAGCATGCCCACTGAGCTCACTGAGTGTCCCCATAAGAAGTATCTATTACAGTTGTAGCTAATGTTTATTGATGCTTGTTCTAAGGCACTGTTCTAAATCATTGAACCCTTCTAACCCTTTGAATAGGCACTGTTGAACTGATTTTACTGATGAGCAAGCAGATTGCTTAAGGTCACACAAGTACCCACTAGAGACTAATTCCAGGACTTGGATTTCAAACTACTCCACTAGTTTTGTACTGCACTATATTCCAATTAATGATACTACTATCTAATTGTATGTGGTCTAATTATTCTAGTTCTAGAAACATGAGAATTATCCTTGACCTTTGTCCTGCTTCTTCAGTAGTTTAGTCTTTCTAAAATGTCATAAATGTCATAAATTTTTTGCTTAAGAAAAAACAGATTAAGCTGAATATAAGTAACCCTTTACTTGATGACACAGTCATAGGTCAGCTGTTTTCCTGTACATTGAATGACCATGGAATACTATGAATATTAAGTACTTTATATTTTTTCTACTTCTGTCTGTCAGGTTTCAGTTACCGATGTTATTTCACTTGCCTTTGCAGCCTCTCTCTTTTCTAATTTGGGATAAATTGTAAAGTAGAGGACCAGGATTATTAAATCTGTACTTAAAAGTAAATACAGGCTCTTATTACTCAAGTATAGAAGTTTTTACAATGTGGATTTAGTGATGTCTGTTTTATCTGTGCACTGAGTAGTTAGGTGTTTTTGTATAATTATTCTTTTTAGCATTTATTCTCAGACTTTTATGTCCAAAGTACCCTAATACCAGCAGAAAATGAATATGGATCCCCAAGGATCTGGAGCCCTAACTGATAATTGCTGAGCCAACTTAAATTGTTTTCCCTTTCTTTTTAATATCTTCAGTTTTATTCTTAAAAAACATATGCATGTCATATTCTGTTGCAGGATTAGTTTGTTTTTTGGACACACCTTCATCTTTAAATAAAATTGGCAGTTCAGGAATCTATATAGTGAGTTTATCCATGGTTTTGATACACAATAATACACATCCAGGTATTTATTTGAAAAAGATGGGGTAAATACTTGTGTTAACCTTCTCTATTGTAGCAGCATTTTCAGCGGCAGGCACAGAGATTTTTAAATTTGTCATCCGTGAGTGTCCTTCTCACAAGCACACTTCACTAATATAAGTGTATGCTCTTGGGAAAGTCAATCCTGAGATGGAATTTGGTTTCTTAAAAGTGTTTTCAAATGTTCTTTTTTATTTAAAACACTTGATAAAAAGTGTATGTAACATACCAAGTTGGATGTTTCCTGCCTTTCAAAATTAAAAAAAAAATGTTTCAAAATGTAAATATTTTGTTCAAATATGATTCAATTTGCTTCACTTTATTTCGGACTGTAAACTGATTCAAATGTATTCAAGTTATTTTTATATGATTGCAATAAGAGAAATTGATATAAACCTGAGGATGTCGTGGACAAAGAATGACATAATTTTGCCTGAAGAATATATTATAATTTTTTTGGAACTTCCATATTCCAAATAAATCTTCTTTGTTTTAATAGGATCCTGATTGTGTTAATGCTTTACATTACACCTCAGTGCTCCCCATAAAGCCGAGATATGCCCACTGGCAAGACTTTTATGAAATGTATGTATATAATATGTATTATTTATTTATTTTAAAGTTTGGATTGTTTTAAGGATACTTTAAGAGATTAATGAATTATATGTCCTCAACCAAATATGTAGAGATTTTTAAGAGTTTAGTATTCATTTTTCTATTAGATGTTGGTAATTAAGGTTAGTATGTATTCAGTGAATGGCAGTTTGAGCCTCAGCTGGACAAAGTAATAATTACAGCATTTGGTTAGTTTTCATTATTATCAAAATAAATGTTTTACTCTAAGCAGAGGCAAACTTTTTCTTAAAAGGCAGGCTAGTAAGCTTCGTCTGTACAATCTGAACTCTGCCATTGAAGCACAGAAGTAATCGTAACAGTTCTTAGAGTGGATATGGCTTTGTTTCAAGAAAACGTTATATAAACAGGTGACTGGCCTGTAGGCCTTCTTTGCCAACCCCTACCCTGGGGCATTCATTTATTCATCCATTCAGCATTTATTTAATACTCTGAGTATTTAGTCTGTGACAGACCCCAGAATAGTAGCTAGAGATATAGTTACAAACTTCATAGCATAGCGGGAGCGACAGATGGTATATTTATTTATGTAGATATACAAATAAATATACAATTTCAAGTTGGGTCAAGTGTTGTGAAGGAAAAGAATAAGCTGTTATGTGAGAAACAGAAATTTAGATGAGGTGGTCAGGAAATGTTCTACTTTAGAGGCAGCATTTAAACAGGCAGCTTAACACCAGCCTGGTGAAGAGTTAAAGGAAACTTCTACCAGAGAGCTTAGAGGAGTCAGAGGAAGCTTCCACCAGGGAGAAGCAGCTTCACATGGGAAGGAGCTTGTTCTGACAGGATTGAGAGGAGCAGTAAGGCTAGCATGAATGTAGGGGTCTCGGGGGTAGTTGTCTTGATTTGAAGCTGTAGAGGCAGGCAGGCAGGCCAGAAGGTGAGAACTCTGCAGGTCATGGGAAAGTCTTGTTTTATTTTGTCCTAAGTGAAATGAGAAACTCCTAGGATCCTAAGTAAGAGAAAAACATGATCTGGTTTATGTTTTAAAGAAAAAACAACTTTCAATTTTTAATATTTGTTGAATGCTGATTATTGATTGACTAGGCAGGTATTAGCCGTTTTCCATGCAAAATGATCTTTGATATGGGATTCTGATTTTACAGATAAGGAAGACGAAGTTTAGAGATCTTAAGAAACTTGTTTAGGGTCATATAACAGTGGTAAATGCTACTGTGTATCATATGTAAAAATTTAATTTAACAAAGGAAACTTAGAGGGTATAAACCAAAAGGTAAGAGGGATACAGATGAGTGTGGTGTCATCAAAGCCAAAAGAAAAAATTTCCAAGAAGGAAGGACTGGTTAGTTCTAATGTAGCTGTAAAACTCATGCAGGTATTTATAAGACTATTTTGTTTAATGTAATAATAATGCAGATATGTATTATAATAGTTATTTGGAAAATGACATGAATCTTTATCATTTGTAGTTGAGAGTGAAGCCAAAGTAAAAACCAAAGTTCGTTTTGAGGAATTGCTTAAGACTCACAATGATCTAATACATGAAAGAAAGAAACTGAAGAAAAAAATTGGCAGATCGAAAGAAAATACCTCAGTGAGTAATTGATCATTTGGTAACGGTGACATATATCTGTATAAGATGATGACTTTTCATGTTAAAAGTCTAAGGAACTGTGGAAATTAAAAACAATAAATTTATGTCATGATAAGTATCACATGGTAAAGTGAAGTTTACACTAGAATCAACATCACTCTTGGAATATTAAGTTCAGTCTTGAATGTCGTCCTACAAGAATAACAGACAAACTGGTGAGAGTCGCTAGTGGGTAATGGGGAAGTTCCAAACTAGCCATATTACACATTCTTGAAGAAAACAGAAATTTCTAACTCAGAAGAAAAACTCAGGAAGTAATAATTTAATTCAGATATTCAATGGCTTATACTTATTTAGACTTACTTATGTGATTCTACCCTGCATAACCAGGATAAATCAATGGAAACTTAAGGCAATAATTTTCTTTTTGTACTTGAGGTACACTTCAAACTGTAGAATTGTTGGTAGCACATTTGAAAGGATTAAAAATACAGCACTCAAAGCAATACAAAACAAATCAGCAATTATCTACTACGTGATTTCCTGGGTACTATAAGGAATCTATAATAGTATCCACAATTAATGGACTATTCATTCTTCAAACCTATCTCACTATTTCAGTTGCACCTTTTACTTCTTTGACCATCATCTCTTACATATGTTCACACGCACATAACTTCCTGCATGTACTGGTAATTGGTACATAGTATTTCTTTGGCAGGAGTTTTATGATAAGTTATAGACATCGTACATTTTACTTGTACCAAATGTTACCCTTTTCCGTATTTTACTGTGTAACCTGTTTATCTTCATATCTGGTAGCCATCAGTGTACACTAACTGTATATTCTCAAATGAGGCAAAAATAAGTGCTAACATTGGCTACAAACCAGCTGCACACTTGTGAGAGGTTCATAGTACATGAGTGTACTGCTGTACACCAATTTATAATTACTGACAGAATGGGGTGGGTTAGGTCTCTCATAGTGGTTGTCCTAAAATAAAATGTGCTTCTTCTGGTGGTACAGGTGTACAGTGTGGTAGGGAATAGTGGGTGGCACATGGAGGATGTAACATTGCATATTGGTACATCCCTTTCCCTTAGATAAGGTCAAAAGCAGAAAGAATCCTGGAAACAATTGTCTGCAGGATTTTTTTGTGGACTCAGTCAGTGTAGAACCTCATATTTTCTCTCACTGTCAGAACTTCGCATTTGCAGTTTAGGCCAGATATGCTAAATTAAGTAGATAACCAGGAATTGGGCAGATGATGTGTCCATTTACTTAAGGTCCAGTTTAGATAGCTGTTGGGGAGGGACGGGCAGTTGTGAGGCTACTAAGCATAACCTACCTAGCCTGTATTGGCAAACAGGCGATTCAAGGTGTCTTTTCATTCTGAGATAAGTACATGAGGAAAAAATATGAAGAGATTTTTTTCCTAATGGAAAGAAGGGGAATTTTCCTGGAAGACTTAGAAGAAAACATAATATCAGAGAATAGAAAAAATTTAATAAAGGTGACAGGCATGGAAACCACAAAAGCCCTGAAAGATCTTAAAAATAAATTTTCAAAAGTACAGATTCATATGAAAAAAAAACCACTTGTGCATTTTATTAGTAGATACTTCAGAAGGCTTGTATTTTATGTGTACTAGTTCTTTCCAAGTTAATTTTTTAAGTTTAATCCAATCGTAATAGTTTCCAGTGGACTACTTCTTCAGTTGACAAAGTTAATAAAGAAGAATAAAAAAGGAAGATTAAAAGATTTCAAACAGAGAACGAGGGGAGTATAGCTTTTCCAGATGTTTCAAGAAGTTATAAATATAGTTCAAGAACTAATATTGATATTATTGCTTTTCTTTTTGAGGGGATAGGTCAGTTAGAGCCTTATTTTATCTCATGCACTCAAATTTCACACATCTTAATAGACAAATACTTAAATAGAAAAATAGAAATGGCTGGTTTAATCTTCCAGTGTGGAAAGATAACCTGATCTTAAAAGGAATAAAAGACATTCCATGTAAAGAGAATATTCTTTGCCTGCACACAGAAGATTCTGTAAATATTTATTGAATGAATGAATAAATCTGACATAGAAGATACTTTTTTGAGTCAAAAATAAGTGCAACTAAAATTCAGCCAGTTCACTGAGAAAAATATATAAAATTTTTTATAGTCATAGTTAATACTCTTACATATAGCTAATAATAATAGTAATTGCTAACATTTTTTGAACACTTATGTTGTGATATCAAGAATCTTCTTAGAGTTTTACATTATTATCCTAGTAATCTTCAGAACAACCTTATGAGTAAGTTCCATTACTATTGTTAACATGTAAATATAGAATAAATAAATACTGAAAGAGATTGGCATTAAATATTCAAAGTGATGAAAAACAAGAACTCACAACCAAGACTACCCAGAAAGGTTATCATTTAGAATCGAAGGAGAAATGAAGAGCTGCCCAGACAAGAAAAAACCGAAGGAGTTCATCACCACCAAGAAATGTTAAAGGTTCTTCTTTAATAAGGAGGAAAAAAACAAATATGAATAAGAAAATGACAATAACTATATAGCTATATATACTATAATAACATTTTAAATGTATTAAATGCTCCAGTCAAAAGACATAGAGTAGTTACTAATGGAAGCCAAAAGTTTTCTTCCCTGTCTTCCAAGAATTATACAGGCCGTAAATGAAATGGGAATACCTTTTAATTTAAGGTTTAAGGGTGAAGTAGGGGTGGGACAAGGAACGAGATTTGCTTAGACCTTTATTGTATCTCGGGGACTTTTTTCGATGATGCTGAAACTTCAAAATTCTGTGTATTCAGATTCGATCTTGGCAAATCTTCAAAAGGGAAAAATAATTCAACTTTGTAATATTAAATAGAAGGTTTGCTGTTTTGATCTAGTTGTTTCTAGTGGAGCAGTTTATGAATTATGCTCTATAAGATGCACATTTTTTCATTGTAACATAGAAATTATAAGTAATTTAGTAAAGTGCTACATTTTGATGCAACTTTCCTAGCCATTTTTAAAGACAAAACTAGGAATTGAGTACTTTGTGTATGATATGTTTCCATCTTGCCTTTCTCTTTCCCTCCCTCTATCCCCGTTTAACTTTTGTCAGAGGATTTTGGATTTGCCAGTGGTCTCTGGAGATCATGCCCCATATCATAGAGAATAAAGTTTATGATTGTAGACTGCTTAAATTATTCATGATTTAATAAAATTGATGGTTATTTCTATTAAAGACATAGAGTTGGCCAAGTGGATAAGAAAACAAGATCCATACATATACTTCAGGAAACCCATTTCAGATTGACAGATACAGACTGGAAGTAAAGGAATTGAAAAAGATAATTTCACGCAAATTGAAACCAAAAGAGCTGGTATATCAATATTTAGACAAAATAGGCTTTAAAACAAAAGCTATAACAAGAGACAACGACCCAGCAATTCCACTTCCAGCTATTTTTTCGAAGAAACCCAAAACACTAATTTGAAAAGACATGTGCATCCCTATGTTCACTGCAGCATTATTTATAGTAGCAAGATAGGGAAGCAACCTAAGTGCCCATCAATAGATGATTGGCTAAAGAAGATGCAGTATGGACATACAATGGAATATTACTGGGCCATAAAAAAAATGAAATCTCCACCATTTGCAACAACATGGATGAACATAAAGAGTATTATTTAAATCAGACAGAAAAACAAATTCCATATGATTCACTTACATGTGGAATATAAAGGACTAAAACGAAAGAACAAACAAAACAGAAACAGACTCAGACACAGAGAACAACCTAATGGTTGCCACATTGGGTGGGGCATTGGGGTCTGGGTGAAAAAAGTGAAGAGATTAAGAAGTACAAATTGGTAGTTACAAAATAGTCGCAGCGATGTAAAGTACAACATACAGAATAAAGTCAGTAATATTGTAATAACTATGGTGACTGGTGGGTATTAGATTTCTTGGGGTGATAAATTATATAAATGTCTAACCACTATACAGCTCTAACTAACTAATACTGGATGTTCAACTTCAATGAAAAATTTTTTAACTGTCGAGGCGTGTGTAATAAGCACTTTCTCAAAATAAGCTTTGAAAATAAGATAATGCCTTTAAAAATCCCTGGAACTCATACATCTGGGAATGCAAAATGGTATAGCCACTTTGGGAAGCAGTCTGGCAGTTATCTAAGAAATTAAACGTCTTCTTACTATATAGCACAATATTTCCATTTGTGAGTATTTACTCAAGAGAAATGAAATTATTTAACAGTGTAAAAGTAGAAATAACTCAGATGTCCATTAATTGGTGTGTGAAGAAATAAAATGTAGGTGTATCCACACAATGCAATACAGCTCAGCAATAAAAAGGAATAAACTACTGTATATGCAGTACATTCAGAGCTGTATGCTGAGTGAAGAAAACCAGACACAAAAGGCTATATACTGGATGATTCTATTTATATGAAATTCTAGACAATATTATAGTGGTAGCTAATCAGTGGTTGAGTGTGGCCAAGGCTCAGGAGGTGGTGGGGGGGTGGGGTAGGGGTTGACTTTATAAAAGAAATGTGGGTTGATGGAAATGTTTAAAATTATGATGATGGTCACCTGTCTGTACGCATTTGCCAAAATGCATTTAGTGAACATTTACTATTAGTGAATTTTATTGTATGTAAGTTCTATATTAGTATAGCTGATTTAAACAACCAACTAAGCCACAATCCTAAATGATGCATGGAAGGTAAGGATAAAAGGATGGGCAAAGGTATAATAAAACATTTGGGACACTTCACAATTCAGTCATGATCTAATCCATAAGACTGTTAAGTTTCATAAAGTAGACCTTTTTTGTGATAGTACAATAAAACTAGAAACTTATAATAAAAATTTAAAATTTGTAAACTACTTGGAAATCTTAAAATTATTCCCATAAAACTGTTATCAAGAAAATCAAAACCACAAAAACAGAATCTTTTAAAATGTAATGAAAATATCAGTACAGCACTACGGAACTTATGAGATGCTGCCACAGATACTTTGGGAATTGTATTTATTGAAATGGTTTTAAAAGTTAATTGAATAAAACAAGCAGATGAATAACAACTATAAAGTCATTATAAAATTGAAATGATGTTATTAGTACAAAATATGACAAATCAGTGGAAGAGTAAATAAATAAATAACTGAGCCCCTTATTAGCTTTGCCTGTGTTTCATTTTTTAAATCTTCTAGAACATAATTCATTTTTCTATTTCTAATTCTTGATTATCTTTTTCCAGTTATTTCCTTCAGGAGTTTCTTCCCAATTTGTATAATATCACCACTACATTTTTGGTACTCACTGAGAAAAAAATTTACATATGTCCCATTTTAACATAATAGAAATTGAAGGTTATTAAGTATGATTATATACATAGAAAAAAGACAAAAATAAGTTTCTGAAAAGATTAGCAATGATTTTCCTCAAGTGAGGCAACCAGGGTTGAGCTTTGGGTGTTGTTTTCTTTGTTAAATATTTTCTATTTTTTTGTATCTTAATTTTTTTGTTTTCTTACTGTTTTAAATGAAACATTGCTTCTACAAACAGAACATGTAAAAATAAACCTATTAAAATATCTCTAAATAATTTTGATTGGAGAAAGGTACAGATATGTGCTTAGTCTGTCATTTGATTTAACTTGATAATATTTAACACTTAGCAGTATTTTCAGTGATGCATTTGGAGTAATGGTGGGGTGATTCTAGAGCTATAGACCTTTGGTTTTAGAATGTAATTATGAAGCAAAATAAATGATCTGTGTGTGCTTTCTATTGGGGAACCTGAAGTGCTTTTAGCTCAGTGGCTCTTACGAGTTTCTCAAATATATCTTACTTAAAGTATGGATCATTCTCCCAAAGAGGAAAATGGCATTTGAGATTTGAGCAATAAATTAACTTTTTTAAAGTCATTAAATACTTTTTCACATGTTAATTAACCCATTTTATCTGAAGTTACTCTCAGAGATTACTGATCTCATGCTGGAAGAATAAACTAGGAGAGTGCTTATCAGATGCTCTAGAATTTCACTGTGTTCAAGTAAAAAATGAAATAATCTGCCCAATATTACACATTGTCAAACACCTAGTTATTGTGCTTTATTTCTGCATAACTAAACTATACTTAGCTGAAACGTTGTCATTGTGTCTTCTTTTTCTAGCTTGACACTGTTAGAAGCAATCTTCAGAAAATTAAAGAAACTACAAGTGAAGTAATTACTGCTAACACTAATAACCCCGAGAAGAGCATGCCAGTCACTAAAAACAAACTAAGCAGTCCACAGTCAACAGCTGAAAACCCAGATGATGATATTAGCGTAGAGGAGGACAAGCAAGAAAAGGCAAATAAGAAGGTTATAAAAACAATGTGCCAAGAAATGGGACTGGAAACTCCTGAGAAGAAAATAGAGATATCACATCCAGATGTTGCTCATCAGAAAAGTGAAAAAGCAAATGAAGAAAAAGAAAATAATTTAGATGAGGAAGAAGAACTGAAGCAAGTATACCAGTCCCAGGTAGCTGAAGAAATGGCAAAGGAGATTAAGAAGAAAATAAGAAAGAAACTCAAAGAACAGTTGATTTATTTTCCCTCAGATACTTCCTTGCATGATGACAAACTGAGCAGTGAAAAAAGAAAAAAGAAAAAAAAGAAAGTTCCAATCCCGTCTAACACTGAAACAAGGTACTTTACATTGATAAATGTAAAATGTTCTCTTAAAAAACTGTTATTTTTCAGTTTTTGACTGATATCTGTATACAAAGAAAACTCTTAGAGTTTCATTTGGACGCATTGCCAGTGCAATAATAACAGCTAACCTTTATGGATTACTTTACAAGAATTAACACATTTGTTCTTCATAACAACCCTATGAGGAATATTGTCTTTTGTAGATGAGGAAACTGAAGGGTTTATGATGCAGAACCATTTAAGAAGCTGAGCCCAAACCTTGGCAGTCTTGCTCAAAAGTCTTTTCCATTAATTATTCACATCTGCTTTTTAAATAATAGAAACCTAATTACTCCCCCTTTTGTTGAATTATAAATGCCTGTTTGGATATGTGAATATAGCATTTTCCCTTACACCAATAACATTTGCTCATTATAGTACATACAGACACAAAGAATAAAAGCAATCTTATCATCCAGAGATAATCACTATTAGCGACTTGGTATTCTAGTCTTTTCTGTATATGATGCTATGTACGTGTGTATATGTGCTTTTGTTTACATGTTCATGTATGTATATATGTGCATGCATATACAATGTTAGCTTCTGTGCGCATATTCAATATGCTCTGCTTAGGGAAAATGAAATAAAAAATGTCCTTTAACTACCATAATTTGTTTTCTCTAATCCATATTTAAGTAAACAACTTGAGGTGGGGACATTCTGTATTCGACTGTCATACAGAGGCAGTTTTCCCTAACATCCTCATCTAAAAATAATTCTCCTTTTATCAAAAGCTTGACAGCTAGTGGTAACAAAGAGAAGGCACATAGAGTTGCTACAAGGACATGTTAGTATATTTATTAGTTATCTGTTGCTGCATAAAAATTACTCCTAAACAACAAACATTTATTTTCTTGTAATTTTTGTGGATCAGGAATGTGGGTGTAGCTTAGCCAGGTGCCTCTGACTAAGAGTCTGTCACGGGCTACAATTAGGATGTCACCTAGTGCTGCAGTCTTCTCAAGGCTTGGCGGAAGGAAGATCTGTCAGGTGGCATTGCTGTTGGAAGGCTTGAAAGATCCACTTCTGAGCTCACTCGTGTGACTGTTGGCAGGGCTCAGGTCCTGACTGGCTTTTGGCTAGGGACATCATTTCTTGCAATGCAGACGTCCATGTGGGCTACTCACAACAGTGGGTAGTTAGTTGCTTCCCCAGACTGAGGGCTGAGAGAGAAAGCGCGCACGCTTTCTTCTGGAAGTGGAGATGAGAGAAGTGGAGAGGGAGAGAGGAAGGGAGGGATGGATGATAGTCTTTTTGGAACCTAATCTTACTAGAGGCATCCATTACTTTTGTCATAGTCTGCTTTTAGAAGTGGGTCACTAGGTCCATCCTACAATCAAGGGAAGGGTGTACACAAAGCTATGAATATTTGGAGATGGGGATTATTGGGGGCCATTTTAGAGTCTCTTCACCACAGTATTTTTTAAATCCTCTGCTCACATGCTCATAGCTACCATATATTTAATGAACTGGTAAGCTCATGAATTTTAAATGAAACCATGGCTTACACAACTGACATGGAAAGGGTATTCTCTTTAAATAATAGTATTTGATGATAAAATAGCATGGCTTTCTAGAATGACTAATTTGAAATATTTCTCTAATCTTTATTTCTCAACCTCTTTTTGTAAAATTTGACTTTATATTGGAAGTCAATTTTTGATTATTTAGATGCAGATTTTTTGCTTGATAAATTACAAAAAACTTTAATAGTCTGGTTTCTTGCTACAACTCAAGTATGCTTCTGGGATGTTACCGTTTACTATTTATTAGTTAATGTGATGCAGATTTTAATTTTAATAATAGTCTCCTGGAAATGTAGTGACACACCAGGCACTGGAAAACACAAGCAATTAATTATTACCTAGAAAGCAAAGATTGACTATCTGAAATCTTTTGAAAACGGAACAAACTTGGAACAACACATTTTACATAATTTAGAAATTCATTAATCGTTTACTTGGTAACGATGCTTTGATCAATCCTATGTATAAACAGATCAATTGCACATAAAATACAATTTCATTTTTATGCAGAGTTTAGAGCTCAGTTTAATTTGGCTCATGTATATAACTCATTACCAAATATAAAGTAATACCAAAAATACCTAGTTTGACAGCTAACCATTTTAGTGCAAAAGAAAACATGTATCTCCTAGCTGGAAATAATATCGAATTTAAGATTATCCTTGCCTCTATTCACTGTTCACTTTGCTGCATCATGAATAATAATAATAATAATAATAATAATAATAATAATAATATAATGTATTTGTAATGATGTGTACTTGGGATGTATTTGCAGTACATTACCCATCTCTGATCACCCAGTTGAAGGTGAACCAAAGAAGGAAAGTCCAGTTGGAACAGTTACTTTAGATTGTCATCAAAATGATGAAATAACTTCAGTGAAACAAAACATAGAAGACAGCATGCAAGATGACACAAAATCCAAATCAAAAAAAAAAAAGAAGCCTAAAGCAGGTTTGTTATTCATATTAAATAAAAAATGTATTCCTTGGTAGAAATAACTTGATCTAGGACTTTTTGCCCTTAAAACCAAAGAAAATATCATCCCAAAGAATATAATCGAAAAAAAATCCAATATGGAACATTCGATACTTGTTTTTGGAATCATTTAAATTAAAACATTCATTTATTTGTGACTCTGTCTGTGATAAGTTAATAGTGCTTGAGTCATCTCTAATTTCTGACTTAATTAAATTCTAGAATGACATTAACTTTGTGGTTGCAATTGTAGTATAGAATACTTCTTTTTGTACCTTTGAGTTTAGAGACCCTAAATAATTTAGACTCATAGTCATTGAAAGCTATAAACTGTCAACAGCCAGTAAACATGTCAGACATTAAAGCTGCATGCCTCTGTCGGATGTGGTGCCCTCCCAGTTCCTCGGCCTAAATCAGCTTGTGTCCTTTCTTCCCACTTTTCCTTTTTCCCTCTTGACTTATGTCTTTTCTCTTATTTTTCTCATTCTTGCCTTTTTCCTACTTCTTACCTCCTTTTTCTTTTCAATTTCCACTTAAGTGGCCAAAAATTAGGACTAATATAGTAAATTTTAGAATTTATGGTACTTATTCATTGGATGATGAAATTGATGATGTTTTGTGGTTCCTGTAATTAAATTTTTAAAGACTTTTTGAAGTATACATATAGAAAAGTGTATATATTATAAGTATATTACTTAGTGAATCTTCACAAACTGAACATACCCATAAAATTATCATCCAAATCAAGAAACAACATCATTAGCACTCAGAAGCTCTCTCAAGTCCCGTTCTAGTTCATTGCCCTTCAGGAGTACATATTGTCTTGACATTTAACACATAGTTTATTTTTGCCAGCTTTTTACTTTAATGTAAATGGAATCATAAATGCTGTGTTCTTTTGTGGCTGGCTTTTTTCACTCAAAATTATTTTTTTTGTGAGATTTATACAATTGCATACAGTCAAGCTTATCAGTTCCATTTTTGTACTGTATGAATATCCATTGTATAAATATACAACAATTAATTTACCTACTTTTGTATTGATGGACATTTGACTTGTTTCTAGTTTTAGGCGATTACAGATAAAGCTGTAATGAATATTCTAGTCACATCTTTTGGCAAGCACATGTATACATTTTTGTTGGGCATACTCTTAGGGGTGGAGTTACTATGTTATAGAGTATGTGTGTTTTTCACATTAATAGGTACTTCCCATTTTTGAGAATTGGTTTACCAATTGACACTGGCAGTATTTGAGAGCTTCCATTGCTCTACATCTTCACTAAAATTTATGTCGTCAGTATTTAAAAATTTTAGTCATACTTAGGTGTGTATTGCATTTTAACTTTAATTTCCATGATAACTAGTGAAGTTGAACATTGTGTTTATTGACTACTTGGATTTCTTCATTTGTACATTTGTTGAAGTGTATTTTTTTTAAGAAATTTAATTGTCTTTTTCTGATTAATTTGTGAGACTATTTTACATAGACACCATCTTTTCTCAAATATAAATACGTATACACACATATATATTGCAAATATCCTTCCACGCTGTGTTTTATTTTTCTCTTATTGGTATCGTTTGAAAAATAGAATTTTTAAATTTTGTATAGCTTAATTTATCCTTTTTTTCCCCCAATGATATGTGCTTTCTGTGACAAGAAACATCCTATTACAATAATTTAATTTTGTCAGTGTTTTTTCTGCATCTGTCTCCTGCCTTATCATGTATTTTAGTTCTACATATATTTTAAACTTCACAGATACGATGGTTACCATTTTGTACAGCTGGTACACCCCCAAATTTAGATTTTTCCTTAATGAAATTACACTTTTCATCTGCTTGAAAAACCATTTAGTATTTTTGTTAGTATAGGCCTTCTAATCCCCTTGGATTTTGTTATGTTAAATTACCTTCATTTTTGAAGCATATTTGCTAGTATGGAATTTTAGGTTGCAGATTATTTTCTTTTAGTACTTTAAAGAAATCATAGAATTGTCTTCTGGTTTCCATCATTTCTGTTCCCAGCACCATTCTCATTTCTGTCTCTTTGAAAGGATTGTGTCTTTTTTTCCCTGTGGCTGCTCTTTATCTTTTTGTCTTTGATTTCAGTGTTTCATCATTGCTATGCCTAAATATGGTTTTGTTAAAATTTACCCTGCTTAGAATTTACCGGTCGATGTTCTGTATCAGTTGTGGAAAATTCTCGGCCGTTATTATTTTTTAATATGGCTTCACCGTTCTGTGCTCTTGCAGATTGTAATTTCACGTGTTAGTTCTCTTGAGTGTGTCCACAGGTTTCTTATGTTTTTTCCTACCTTGTTCTTTTTTCCCCATTGTACTTCAGTTTGGGTATTTGTTTTGATCTTCTGGTTCACTAAACATGCCTTACTTTGTATATATTATGCTGTTAGACATTACTGAGTTTAATTTCAGGCATTGTATTTTTCAGTTCCAGATTACCTTTTTTTCATGGATTTCAAATCTCTGTAGAAAGTCTTTGCTTTTAAAAATTATTTTGTCCATCTTTCCCTTTATTTTCTTGAGTATGTTAATCATAGTTATTTAAAGTCCTTGTGTGCTAATCCAGTCTGGATCATCTGTGGGTCTGCTTTGTTTTCTGTTTTTTTATTTTTTTTCTCTTGGTTATTGGTCATATAGCCTTATCTCTGTTATGTCTAGTAACTTTTTATTGTATGTTAGACATTGCATATAGAAACCTTGAATCTCCAGATGATTTTATCTTCCACTAGAGAAGGTTTCCTCTTTATTCTCTTAGGCAGATAGGGTAGGCAACTGATTTCAACCAGTGAGGAATTGAGCTAGGTTAGGGCTGGGCTACAGTTTTGATAAAGTTATATGTCTGATCGACCCTATTCCTAGGATGCGGCCTTCCAAGTGTTTGAAATTGAGAGCCTGGCAAATGGTTGTCTCTTCAGCCCTAAAAGACTGAGAGATTCAGATTTGCCTTTCAGAGGTTTTCAGCGTAGTCCTTTAGCCTTCTGTCCCATGAAACTTCAAAATTTGGCAGACGTCTTGAAGGGGAGACTGGCCATGTGTTTGAGGCCCTTTAAGTCTCCAATTTTGTCACTCCAACACCATGTGAACATCAAAGTCTCTGCTGGTCTCTCTGTCCCCCAGTAGGGGCCTTCTGCCAGGAGCCACGACAGGATTCTCAACCTCTAGCTGCGCCCAGAATTGGTAAGTGACCCCAGGTGAAAAGTGGCTGTAGGTATAAATTGACCACGCGCTCTAGAGCTTTAGCTTTACCTGTTTTTGTTTCAGGCTCCTCCCCCGGTGGGTCATTGTTTCCAGGTACCAAAACACTGGGAGATTTCACTCCTTTTAGCCTCTCGTGTAGCCTCAGAATTCAGTTTTGTGAGAAAAATCAGCCATGTGTTTGAGGCCCCTCAAATCTACAACTTTATCTTTATAGCCTCATGCAACCACTAAAAGTTTTGCTGGTTATTCTTTCTCCCAGTAATGACCTTTTGCATAGTCTGAAACTTGGTCTTCAGCTCACACTGTGAATCAGCAAATGTCCCCAGAGACTATAACAGCTACCAGTCCATGTGCTTACCTCTGAATGTTTCTCTCTTTCTGGTATTTTAGTCCATCTGCTACACATTGTTTCTGTACTTTTCTGATGCCTTTAAAAATAAAGTTTTTTTGTAATTCTTTTGGCTTTTCAAGTTGTTATTACCAGAAGCATTGATCTTTACATTCTGCTACGTCCTACCCAGAAGCAGAAATTATAGTTATAAATGAATTGAGTGACATCTATTCCACTTATAAATTACCTAGATAAAATTACTTTTATCTCTGATCTTTTCCTTTTTTGTTGCTGGTCTTTGTTAGGAAAAATAAGAAAGATTCCTTACCCTATTTTAATACATTAGTAAATACAGTGTTTTACTCTCAAGAATATAGTCTGCTATCATCTGTTTTTTTTCTTTTTCTTGAAGTTTCTTTGTTAACAAAGACAAATGATCATGCATTAAAAGATTATGTTACATGAAAATTCAACATATATTATTGAATATATTGTTATGGGAACAATTAGGTATAAAGTTGATTTTCTTCCATGCTTATTGTTTCAGATGATAATGAAGACACTAATGGTGATGATGGTGTTCATGAAATAACAAGTCGAGATAGTCCAGTTTATCCCAAATGTTTGCTTGATGACGACCTTTTCCTGGGAGTTTACATTCACCGAACTGATCGACTTAAGTCAGATTTTATGATTTCTCACCCGATGGTAAAAATTCATGTGGTTGATGAGAATACTGGTCAATATGTCAAGAAAGATGATAGGTAATTTTTTTTTTAATTGTACAGCCAACCCTTGAAATTGAAACCGTCTACAGTAGAAGTGTTTACTGCCATTGAAAGTCAGTATGAATAGGACTATGAATGTGTATTGGAGAACAGTTTACTAGTAGGTATTTATCAACCATTGATATTGATCAGTATGTTTTATAGAAGAGATGGAGAGCATCTGTTAAATTCAGTAATTCATTTTAAGTGGAGGAGAATTGAGAGTTTCTACTAAGCTTAATGACTAATTTATGGCATTTTCCATGCATTGTAAATCATCTTATTGTAAATGCATTAGTTGTCTATCTTCACATTTTTGTTTTGAAATTAATATGTTATCAGGTGAGATAAAAGAATCTTGAATTTAAATTTTTTTAATATTACTTCTATAGCTAATACATGCTTGAAGGCCCAAATAAAAAGTACAGTAAAATAAATGACTGTACTAGAATCCAAAAAATTATTTGCTTGGAAAGATGACAGGAATGGAAAACATGAAGATTATCAAAAAGGTTATTCAGTTATTCAGTTATTTTAAGGCATAAAAATAATGTATAATATACATTGAAGGTTTTACAATTCTGTTGTCCACATTTTTTTATTTAAGTGGATTGTACTGTTTTATGACAAACTCATTTAAGATTCTGGAAAAGTTACTTTTTTCAGCTCTAAATGCTGAAGGTATAATCAGACCTCTCACTTTTATTATCTGTAATAAAATAATTTTGTGAAACCAACTGATAGTATGTAAATGCAAAAAGTAAGGCACTACCACTTTTAAGTCTGGTAAGATTTATAATTTTCCTTATGTATCATGGCTATTGTTTCTGGTTGCCTCACCTTGAATATTTTTTTCTCATATTCTCAAACTTATAAACAATTGTGTTAATGGAAATATCTTTTTTTGAACAGTGAACGGCCTGTTTCGTCTTACTTTGAAAAAGACAATGTGGATTATATTCTTCCTATTATGACCCAGCCATATGATTTTAAACAGTTAAAATCAAAGCTTCCAGAGTGGGAAGAGCAAATTATATTTAATGAAAACTTTCCCTATTTGCTTCGAGAACTTGATGAGAACCCTAAAGTCATCCTATTCTTCGAGGTATGAATTGAATAGAGCAATTTAAATTAAATTTTAGTTAATAGTCATCCCTCAGTATCCACAGGGCATTGGTTCCAGCACCCCCTGCATAAATTAAAGTCTGTGGATGTTCAAGTCTCACATAAAATGGCACAGTATTTGTCTGTAACCTATGTTTGCATATAGGCTACAGCAGGGTATGCCTACACATCACATCATTCATGTTGATTCAGCGTAGTGGTCAGTGCGTGGCAAATTCAAGTTTTGCTTTTTGGAACTTTCTGGGATTTAAAAAAAATATTTGTAATCTGCAGTTGGTTGAATCTGTGCATGGAATCCGCACATACAGAGGGCCAACTGCATAGCACAAGTTTAAGCTGTTATTTTTAGCAGTTCATTATTACAACAAAGTATTGTGAGAATTTAATCTGTAGGATTTAGTGTTTGTAGGATACAATGGAGATACAAGCGAGAGATTAAGTGATAGCATATTTGCTGAGCATTTACTTTTCTAAGTAGTTAGCTATTCGATTTACTCTGTATTATTTAATTCTTACAACAGTACTGTGGCTATTAACTGAACTGTTGAATCTAATCTGTATGTAATCCTCCATTCTTAACCTATTTCACATAGAGTAAACTCATTTATCTATATCACATTCTCTAAGAATTTGTAGACTGAGAGAAATAAAGGTGACTATACACAGATCACTTGACTAATACAGTGTAATATATAACCAAATGAAGTAGAACTTTTTAGATATAAAGGGTTAGTGGAGAGTCAGACTAGTCAAGGAAAATTTTATGGTATAGACAGTCTTTGAGCTGATGTTATTCTAATTTTTTACTGCAAAAGAAATTAAGGCTCAGAGTGTAAAGTGGTTTTCCCCATTAGTCCAATTTTAAGTGTAGATATTTTTTATTTGAAGCCAGTTTAAACCTAAAATTCTATATTTTTATTTTCACTGCATGTTATTTCTCCATAAGCAAAGAGAAGAAGAGAAAATGTCTCTTCCAGTTTAAGCAAGATGGAGAATTTTAGCATGGGAACAGCAAGGCATAACCAGAACCAATGATTGATTTTTGTAGAGTTACTTCTTTTTATGATCCTTAACTTTCAGGTGATATATGTGTATTTATGAAACAAATATTCTACCAATCACATCTAATTATATTGTATGATTTATACGAAGCTATGACTTTTTTAAAAAGTGAAATAATTTGTCAAGGAGTTTTTTCTTTGTCATAGAAATTTGTCCTTAGTTACTATAATATTCTTTTATATTTTTAGTAATATGAAATTTATGAAAGATTGTTGGATTATAAACACATTTGGTTGCTTCTTAAGTTTTAATATAATATTGTCTACTACTTTTTGATTTCAACCTCTCAGGAGTTTATTGAGGACGACTTAATAAACTCTATCAGAAGTCTTTAAAACGACTTAATAAACTCTATCAGAAGTCTTTAAAACTGTTATTGTACTTCTGGGTAATTCTCCTAAGGGAAAATGACAAGTGCACAAAGATATATGTGCAAGGATATTTATTTAAGCCCTATTTATCATAGCAAAAATTTTAGGGACAGTTTATCAGTAGGAGGTTTGGTTAAATAAATTCTGATTTGTTAAATTAAATTTATGGTATTATAATCCAGAAGAATACTAGGCAGCCATTGGGCCTTCACTAACAGGAGGAATGAAAGGTGAATGAAATGAGATAAAAATGTTTTTCTTCCCTATAAGGAAAACTTTTAAGTAAACAGGTGATTTTTTAGTATCAAAATATATTAGGAAATATTAAATTTTAGGTAGCCTAGTCTTCTGTGAAGTAATTTTTTAATGTTTATTTACAGATTCTTGATTTCTTAAGCATAGATGAAATTAGGAATAACTCTGAAATTCAATATAAAAAATGCGGCTTTCGGAAAATTGCCTGGGCATTTCTCAAGGTATGTTTTTCATCCATTTTAAATACTTTTAAAATAATCTCAGATATGATTGGCTGCTTTTTTCCAAGTTATTTTATTTTCATTTAAGGAGTTACGGTTTAAGGTAAGATTGTAGTGGCAGAGAGTTATTAATTCTAGCTCAGGTGATGCTCAATCAGATTCTTAAACATTTATTAAGTGCCTAGTTTGTGCCAGGTACACTTTTTGCCTCTCAGGAGACAGCATTTAAAAAAACACACAGCCCTACTGTCACTTATTCAACTTAACATATATTTATTAAACCCTTTCTATGTGCCAGCCACTTTTCTAGTCAGTGAACAAGGAAGACAAACTACTTGACCTCATGGACTTCATATTCTAGCAAGCAAAACAGACATAAAATAATTATATAATTTTTCATTTATTACAGTTTTTATAAATACTATAAAGAGGTATGGGGTAAATGATGAAAATCATTATGTGGGGCCAGAGAAACCTCAGGAAGAGACATTGAACTTGAGTATTAGCTACATGCTAGCAGTGGGGAAAAGAGAGTTCTAGGTAGAGGATATAGTATATGCAAAGACCCTGATATTGTAAGGAACAAGGTATACAGTAAGTCCTCTCTTAATGTCTATAGGTTCTGTAACTTGAAGCAAAATGACATACACTGAAACTTATAGGTTAATTGATGTAAACAAGAATTAAGTTCCTATAGCATTACATCACCATTATAATGAAATAGCATTAAGCGAAACGTTATTCGAGGACCTGCTGTACTCAGAGAACCAAAAGAAGGCCACTGAGATGGGAGGACAGAGACTTAGGGAGGAAAATGGTGCCCGAACAGATTGGTGAGGGCAGAAAGGATCTTTATTATGCAAGGTTTTCTAAGCCATTATAGCAACTGAAAGCCATTATAGAATTTTAGAGTCATAGGAAGTCAGTATATAGTTTTAAACAAAAAGGTTAAAATAAACTGATTTATATTTTAGAACGATTACTTTGCTGGGTGGAGAATGGGCACAAATATATATACTGGAAGATCAAGCTAGAAAATTCTTGCAGCACTCTGCGTATAAAATGATGGTCTTTAACTAGGTTATTTTAGCAGAGATAAAAGACATGGATAGATTAACATTTTTAAAAAGGAAATTTTATATTTTTTTATTTCTGACTTCAAACGTAAATTTGAATTATAAAAAGTCTTGAGTACTTACATGACTATGTGCTATAGAGTAGATGCTGTGAAAACCCAGGTGAGTCACTTAATCCACACTGGAGATTAGAGAGAGACCTTAGAAGAGGTGCAGTATGACTTGACTGCTGAATGGCAGTCAGGTTCGCTGTGGTGAGGAAGTAATTCTGCAGTGGCCTTAGGAATCACTTGGTCCAGTGTACCTTCTAAGATCACCCTTCTCTAACCCATTACACCTTTTTCTATACTCCTCTCTACTGGTTTAGAGAAAAAAAAACTTAGAAAAGTCTACTTCTACTTAAATATTGCCTTCTTGTGGTCTTGTTGGAAACTTTCTTCATTCCTTTTATGTGAGGTTTTTGCAGAACTACAGTATTTACTATGTACTGCTCTTGGGAAACAGTAACGTATCTTATAGTTTTTTTACCTTTAAACGTCATACGGATTTTTATTTATTTATCCATTTCATGCCATGGGCAGAAATGGCAATCAGGAGTTCTCCCATCTCTACCTCCTGTAAAGGGTAAGGTATTCTATGTGCTTCCTGTAAGCTTTTCAAAGTCAGCAGTAACTTCTTTTGGGAAAATTTGTTGAATATTTTTAGTTTTTATTTTACCAGGTCTCTTCACATTTAATATATCACTCTCCTGAAACTTTTTATTCTATAATATCGCCAGCAGAGGAAGTGCTCAGTGAATATCTGTTGAGAGAATTAACAAATGTATGGAAATAGTGACTAGGAAAAAGCTGTCTTTGAGAAAGTGGCATGAATCAAATTAAAATTTTAACATCTTAATACCTATACCATTGGTTCCAAGAATGTCCTAGATAACTGTAAAGTTATTATAGTGGTCCATATGAACTGCAAAGAGCCCTTGTCCAGATGTAAATGAGACTTTACCCTAATTCTTAGGTAGAGACACTTTTAATTCTTTTAGCATATATGTATATATATGTGACTCTTGTTTTAAACTATAAAATATTAAAGCTTTATTTATTCAAGTTCTACATTATATAATTTGTAACCATATGATAGGACCTTGGCTGGATTCTAGTTGTTTCCTCATGCTAAGCAGCATACTAGTGTAAACTAGATTGCCTGATAAGTATTAGAACAACTTTATGGAAAGTGTGATTTAGAAGCTGGGGAATATCTCCTTAAAATAATTTTCCTTTATGATAAGTTTCAGGCAGACAGCAGTAGAGTTTATGAAGGGAATCTCGAGTGCTTAATATTTAATGACTGAACATCTGTTACTCATTCGAAACTGTTCTTTACCCCTCTGTATCATATCATCATCCCTCAGTTTACAACCTCCATTGACATTACATCCTTCCAGAGTGGGGTTGGGAGAAGATAGGCTATATTTTTGCAATCTGTTACTCTGTTTTCATTGATTCTGAACACACTGCAGTCTGGATTTTGCCTTAGCCACTAAACCTTCTCCAAACAAATCACTAATGACTTATCTTTGTGAAATTACTAAACATTTTTTAGTTCTTTTATGTCACCTATGTGCAAATGAAACATTACTCTCTTGAAACTCTGTCTTCGTTTTCTAGAAACCATCCTTTTCTGATTTTCCTTTTACTGATCCCTCAGTTTCCTTCATGGTCTTCCATTTACCTCTTTAATATCAGTACTATTCATGATTTCATCTTTAATCTACTTCCCTAGACCCACTTTTCTTATCTGTGCTTCAGATTTCAGACATTTCAACTTGGATGACTCATGGATATCTGAGACTCCCCCAAACTGAACATGCTACCTGAGTCATTACCCTTTCTCTGTCTGATATTTCAGTTAGTACCACCACCATCTGCCCAGTCTTCCAAATTTACAACCTTAGAGCTGCACTGTCGTTTTGATAGCCACAAGTCATATGTGGCTATTTGACTTCAAATTAATTAATTAAAATTAAATATAATTAAAAATTCAGTTCCACAGTTGCACTAGCCACACTTCAAGTGCTTGGGAACCATATGTGACTAGTGGAGACTGTTGGATAGCACAAATGTAGAACATCCCCATCATCACAGAAAGTTCTATTAACACTACCTCAGAGTCCTTCTTGATCTTCCCTTGTTTTACCTTCCAAATCAGTTATAGTTACTGAAAATGTTTCCTGTGCTCGATCCCTGTCTTTTAGTTGTCACCTTCATGTTCTGCCCAAATTGCTGCAAAAGCTCTCAACCGTCTCCTAATTTGTAGACAAAAGTTAACAAAGACATTTTCTACATCGTCTATTGAAAAAGGACGCATTTCAATTTAATGAGATTTTAATTTTTTTTGTAAGGATCTCCATTTACTTAGCTTAAACATAATTTAATAGTTTTTTTTTATTGAATAGACCTTTTTAAGAAGGTAGACTAAAATATTTTTGAATTTAGTGAATGGATTGAATGAGTTTAATTATGTTGATTACTCTTTGAATATAATTTCGACTTTTAATGAATTAAAACCATAGTTTTGCTATTAAAAATTACTGATACTAAACAAATAGAAAATTTGTTTCTGTGTTTAATTAATATGCATTTTAATCTTTATCATTATTATTTCAAACTAAGGTATATTGATCACCTTCTTCGTGCCAGATAACATCTGCACAGTAACGTAAATGCTTTACCAACCATCTGAAGTTGTGCGAGCAAAAAGACAGCTGTCAGGAAGTCATTTGGTTACCTTTTGTCAAATGATTTGTACCTGTGCTTACCCAGCTGTCAGTGTTCTTTGCTCTATAAATCTAAGGAATTTCATCATGCCGTATTAATGTTTTCTAGATGAGGTTTTGACTGTATACTATTGCTTTATTGGATATACTTATTTTCAATGAAGATAAAATTTTATTTGAATTCTTATTTTAAGCTTCTAGGAGCCAATGGAAATGTAAACATCAATTCAAAACTTCGCTTGCAGCTGTATTACCCACCTGCTAAGTCTCGATCCCAGCTAAATGTCATTGAGGTTTTTGAATGGTGGTCAAAATGTCCAAGAAATCGTTATCCATCAACGTTGTATGTAACTGTAAGAGGATTGAAAGTTCCAGAATGCGTAAGTTAATAGCATATATAAATTTATGTCTTCTGTTGTTGAGATTAAATGGTGACATGTTTTTCATTCCTAAAAAGATAAGGACTCTAGAATTACTTTACTAGATTTCTGTAATAGAAAGTTACCTTCAGAAATTATGTAATTAAGCCTGTATTGGCTGATACTTAAAAAATACTTACATGACTCTTAAGTACTAAATATAGATTTCAGTGTTAGGAAAAAAATTATTAATTAGTACTGTTTTTATTTTTTAAAATTAAAGATAAAAGAATGATGTAAAGTGGAAGTTGACAAATATTTTCCATAAAGGATCAGATAGTTAATATTTTAGGCTTTTCAAGTCATATAGTTTATGTTACAACAACTCAATTTTGCCTTTATTGCCAGTATTATTCAAATAATCAGTAAATAATATTTCTATTGCTGTTTTCCATAGATTAAAACTGTGAATGATCTTAGCAAAGAATATGTCCTAAAATGAGGTGAAACTTTTGCTTTTGTCTTGTTTGCTATATTTCAGGTCAGTTTTGCATGATCTGTAATCGATATTATAAACTGTGACCAGAGCTGATTTGCATTGATTTGAATGGAGTTAAATCTGTTTTTGAGAAATGGAAGATTTAGAAACTTTAGATCTTTATGATATCAGTTTTATGATATTAAAATAAGAGATACCATAGTATATCAGAGCCATGACATAACATCTGGTAGATACTGGTGAAGAAGCAGAAACAAAGGAACAGAGTTATTAAAACCATTTAATGTTACCATTAAAGTTCTCTCTTTTTCCTCTTGACTTATAAGGCTTTTTGGTTACAGGACTATAATTTCAAGCAACTTTCATTTTATTTAGAATAATGTACGAATATAAGTAGAATACTTTCTGAATTACATTTTGAAAATATTTGCATATTGTTTGTTTCAATATTAAAACCTTATATGCTAGAAAAGAGAAAAAAATTAACGTGATATATAATTTTTTTCATTTTCTACACATACTTAGATAAAGCCATCTTACCGTTCTATGATGACTCTTCAGGAGGAAAAGGGTAAACCATTGTACTGTGAACAACACCATGAGTCAAGTTCTGTAGAGACAGAACCTGGATTAGAAGATTCAAAGGAGGTAGTAAAATGGAAACGACTGCCTGGGCAGGTGAATTATTTGATAATATTGGATTCATTTAGTTATTTACTTATTTACTTTAAACACTCCAACAGCTCCTAGGATAGATTGCTATTTAAAGCTTCTTTCTAATCGCGATCTTGTCTTCCCATTATTTGACAAATAATAATAGAGTGTTAATCATTTTCATAAAAGCAGCATCTTAGATTGTTTAGGGACCTGGGCAGTTTTATTATTTCACTAGAGCTGCCATAAAAAAAAATACTGCTGCTGACTCAGTGATGTGAACAACAGAAATTTATTTACTCATAGTTCGGGAGCCTGGAAGTCCCAAGATCAAGCGTTGGCAGTTGGTTGACACTGAAGTCTTTCTTGGCTAGAAGATGGCTGCCATCTGGCCGCATCTTCATGGTCTTTTCCCTTTGCTTGTATATCCCTGGTGTCTCTTTCTCTTCTAATCAGGACATGGCTCTGATTAGATTAGGGCTCCACCCAAACAATCTCATTTTACCTTAATTAACTATTTTATCTCCAAATACTGTTACAGTCTCAGGTACTGGGGTTAGAGCTTTAACAAAAAATTTTCGGGGACACAATTCGGCCCATGACAAAAGTAAAAAAACAAATTTTTGATATCTGTAAGAGGTAAGTCTCTTAATGGATTTTATTCTTTAAAAATGGATTTTAAAAAATGGATTAATGAACTTTTTTTTCAGTCCTTGGCTTCTTCCTGAGTCACATTTTAAGGGAGATAGTATGTGTATATCCTTCTACCACAAGTTGAGCAGAATTTAAGTTTTTACTAAAGTTTTCTTACTTGATTAGCGTATTTTTGTAATAGCAAGAAGCATTGCTGATACAGTTGTACAAATCTCTTGTTTCCACAAAGAGGGGAGTGTTTTATTTTATATGTATGAGCCATTACCAGATGCAGTTTATCCAAAATCTTAATTTAACAAAACATTCAGTATATACATAAGAATGATTATTTTCTTAGACTTTTTTACTTTCTGTGTTTTGGATCACATTTGACTTTCTTTTTGAGGTCAATTTTACAGATCTATCTTAATGTCATTTTTGAATAACTTAGACTGTGCCCTTGGGGACCTTTATATCAGTTGGGGAAATAGAAAACAGTTACGGTGTTATTTGCTGTCAGGTACGCTACAGAGAAGTCTTAAGGAAAGACAAGTATAAAAATAATTGTGTAGATCAGCAGTTCTCAAAATGTGATATGGGAACTTCTGGGAGTCCTAAAACCCTTTCAGAGTATCTGCAAAGTCAGTCTATTTTCGTAATAGAATCATAATGACTCTCATGGTTTCATAATGATTCAGTTTCTTTTTCACTTTTATTCTCTCACAATTGTACACTGGAGTTTTTCCGTGGTTAAATTATATGTGATATCACAAGAGAGTGAGTGCAAAAGCAGTTATGAAAATCTAGCTATCTTTTATTATGCTATATAATAAAGAGGTTTTCAAAAGTGTAGAACAGTTTCATTTTATGTAGTTACTTTTTGTAAAAAGACATTTACGTTAACATTTAGTGGGTTTGTTACTGTTATTTTTTTAAATGAACTAGCAAATGTTTTCTAAATTTCTCAATTTTAATTTCTAATAAAATAAATATCTGTGGATGTAGTCATATAAACAGAAGTTTTTTGGGGTCCTAAAAATTTGTTTAACATTGCAAAACATCCTGATACTTAAAACAGTTTGAAAATGGCAGATATGAAGGTGGTGAACTGGAGCGGTGGAAAAAGGGTTCATTCACCAGGTTGGAACTTGAGATAGACTTTAAAGTGTGGCCAAGTTAAGGGTGGGTGAAAAAGGCCAAGGAAGGGTATTTCATATGGGAGCAGAGTTGTAAATAAATGGGAAAGGACCTGCTATATTCATCAGACACTCAAAAACTTGCCTGGCTGGAAACCAGTTTACATGAGAGATAAAGTTGTTTGGTAGATTAGGCCCACACTGTAGTGTCTTGAATGGTCCTAATACTTGATTTTGTGGGATGTGAGGTAATAGAAGGTTTTGGGTTAGGAAAGAAGTGATAATTGTATTTTTGCATAGATTAGTGCTGGCGATGGCACGAAAAAGATGTTAAGATACATCAGAATGAGAGAAATCTACCAGATGGCAGTTGTACTCATTGATGTGTGAGGTGAAAAAGGTCTAACCTTGGCATAAAGGTGGCAAAAATGAAAAATAAGAGATAACTATAAGAGAAAGAACAAACCAGCATAATTTAGTGCCTAAAAAGGTAGTAAAGAAGGGGAAAGAGTCAAAGATGTTGAGAGCCTACTGTTATAATTAAACTTTTATTGCCTATTCTGAGTTAAACCCAGTGTTAAACCCTGACAATACAAAGCAAACAATAGTGGCTTCAGTGACTTTAGCTTAGGAGATTAGGCAGAGTTTTCTTCCACTAGACCTTCTGCTCTAGGAATAGCAGCAAGTGGTTATAAAACCTCTTGACTTTTCTTTCCAATTTTGTTCTCTTTTTATCCCCCCCTTCCTTTTCTAAATCATCTGGATGGAGGAAAATGATAGGTAGTATGGTGTCAGGTACATTATTGGCACATAAAAATGTCTTGAATTTTTCTCCTGCTAGTAGCTACTCATAATGCTGCCTCCTGATAATGCTGCTAAATCTTGATGCTATTTGTGGAAAACCTGTACCTATCTAGAAAGCAGACCACTGAACTAATCGTTTTTGACTAGGCCCGGTAAGCTGGGCTTAACCCTTTGAATAATCCTTATTAGCTATATATAGTAATAATGGTTACTTATCATAGGGTTGCTGTGATGAATACATTAAAAGACATTTGTAATAAAGTACCACATTCTTGGTATAGAGTTAAGAGCCTAATATATGTTTAATTAACCTTTTGGAATAATAAGAAGCAGAAGACCTTAGGCTCACTAAGAGGAAGAATTAGGACAAATAAAAGTAGGCAGTATTTTCTACAGTAGATATTACTATGTGGAAAATTTTGATTTTATCTGGTAATAGGGAAAACAAACAAATTATGAAGAAATTTTAAGAAAATTAGTGAATGAAAAACCAGTAGGAGGTGATTACTTTGGAAACACATTTCAAAAGTTAGCCACAAATGGTTATTTTAAGAGTAGAAAAAAAGAGAATGACTATTCATACATCCTGGGCTTAAGCTAGGCCCTATAAGAGCATTTATGGTCTCAGAACAAGTTTATAGCTCAGCTGTCTTGGAATAAAAGTGTGACATACTGTTTTTTTGTGGTTTATATAAAAGCTATATGGTAGTAACAGCTTTAGGGTATCAGACACTAAAATTTTCTGTTCATATTTTAGGTGATTTAAGGACTAGTTAGACATGGAGTGTAAATTCACTTAATTTTATGGGGGAACTGATTCCCTCTTTAGAAAGTAAAACAATTTACTGAGGTTTGCATCATTGTGCTTACTCTTTTTCTCTTTCTCTGAGCCACAGTGTAAGGACATGGGGGATTAAAACACCACCACTACTGTAATTGAAATTAATGACAGCCTTTATGTTTTAATGTTTCTTAATTTATATTTTTAAAATGTACGTCTTCTAGGCTTGCCGTATCCCAAACAAGCAGCTCTTCTCACTAAATGCGGGAGAACGAGGATGTTTTTGTCTCGCTTTCTCTCACAATGGAAGAATATTAGCAGCAGCCTGTGCCAGCCGGGATGGATATCCAATTATTTGTGAGTAATAATCCTATCTGTTTAATTTGATTGAAATATTAATAGACAACAATCTTTGGTTTATAAAATTCATTGAAATCTTAATTGGAGTAATTGCCCAGCACTACTAAATTAAATCGATTTCTTCAAGTAAAGTAACAGTTTTTTATAATAATTTTACACTTTTTTCTCTGCAATATGTGTTCAAAAGTAGAATGAGAATGATTAAATGAAGGCGATGGTAAATTTTAAAACATGCAAGATATTTTTTTCAATTATAGTTGACATTCTGTTTTATTTTATATTAGTTCCAGGTGTACCACATAGTGGTTAGACATGTATATAATTTACAAACTGATCCCCCTGATTAGTACCCACCTGGCACTATACATAGTTATTACAATATTATTGACTATATTTCCTAGGCTGTACTTTACATCTCCATTAATATTCTACCTACCAGTTTGTACTTCTTAATCCCTTCACCTTTTCACCCAGTCCTCCAACCCCCCTCCTATTTGGCAGCCATCAGTTTGTTCTCTGTATCTATGAGTCTTTTTCTGTTCTTTTTGTTCATTTATTTTGTTCTTTAGATTTCACATATAAGTGAGATCATATATGTTTGTCTTTCACCGTCCGACTTATTTCACTTTGCATAATACCCTGTAGGTCCATCCCTATTGTCTCAAATGGTAAGATTTCGTTCTTTTTTTATGGCCAAGTAATATTCCATTGTAGATACGTATCACATCTTTCTCCAGTCTGTTAATGGGCACTTAGGTTGCTTCTGTATCTTGCTACTGTAAATAATGCCTCAATGAACATAGCGGCACATATATCTTTTCAAATTAATGTTTTGGATTTCTTCGGATAAATACCCAGAAATGGAATTGCTGGGTCATAAGGTAGTTCTATTTTTAATTTTTTGAGGCACTTCCAGACTGTTTTCTGTAGTGGCTGCACCAATTCGCAATCCCACCAATAGTGCATGAAGGTTTCTTTTCTCCACATCTTCACCAATACTTGTTTTTTTGGTTTATTGATGATAGCCATTCCAACAGGTATGAGGTGATATCTCATTGTGGTTTTAATTTGCATTTTTCTGATGACTACTGATGTTGAGCATCTTTTCATATGTCTATTGACCATCTCTATGTCATCTTTGGAGAAATGTCTGTTCAGGTCCTCTGCCCATTTTTTAACTGGATTATTTGTTTTGTTGTTGTTGAGTTGTATGAGTTGTTTATAAATTTTGGATATTAACTCCCTATTGTGTCATTGGCAAATATCTTCCTCCATTCAGTAGGTTGTCTTTTTGTTTTGTTGATGGTTCCTTTTGCTATGCAAAAACTTTTTAGTTTGATGTAGTCCCATTTGTTTATTTTTTCTTTTGTTTCTCTTGCCTGAGGAGATATAACAGAAAAAATATTACTAAGAGCAGTGCCAGAGAGTTTATTGGCGGTGTTTTTTTCTAGGAGTTTTATGGTTTCAGGTCTTATAGTTAAGTCTATAAGCCATTTTGAGTTTATTTTTATATACAGTGTAAGAAAGTGGTCTGATTTCATTTTTTTTTTTTCGCATGTATCTTTCCAGTTCTCCCAACACCATTTATTGCATAGACTTACTTTACTTCATTGTATATTCTTGCCTCCTTTGTCATAGATTAATTGATCATATAGGCTTGGGTTTATTTCTGGGCTCTCTGTTCCATTGATCTATGTGTTTGTTTTTATGCCAGTACCATGTTGTTTTGATTATTATAGTCTTTCTTAGTTTCTTTCTTCATTGCCTTATAATTTTCCAAGTACAAGTGTTTTACCTCTTTGGTTAAATTTATTCTTGGGTATTTTATTTTATTTTTTTTATGCAATTATAAATGGGATCGTTTTCTTAATTCTCTTTCTGAAAGTTAATTATTGGTTTATTAATTTATAATGACAGTTTTACTTCTTCCTTTCCAATTTGGATGCCTTTCATTTCTTTTTTTTTTTGTCTGATTGCCATGGCTGTACTGCATTGAATAAAATGGTTAAAGTGAACATCCTTGTCTTGTTCCTGATCTGAAGGAAAATGCTTTTAGCTTTTCCCCATTGAATATGATGTTGGTAGCTGTTGGGTTTGTCATATATGGCTTTTACTGTGTTGAGAGTAAAAGAGTAAAAACTACTCTGCTGAGAGTTTTTATCATACAGGAATGCTAGATTTTGTCAAATGACTTCAGCATCTATTGATATGAACATACGATTTTTATCCTTCATTTTGTTTATGTGGTTTTCATATAAGTTGATTTGCTTATACTGAACCAACCTTGCATCCCAGGAATAAATCCCACTCAATCATGGTGTATGATCCTTTTAATGCATTGTTGAATTCAGTTTGCTGATATTTTGAGAATTTTTGTGTCTATGTCCATCAGGGATACAGCCTATAATTTTCTCTTTTTGTAATGTCTTTGTCTGGTTTTGGAATCAGCATAATCAAGGCCTCAGGAAGACTTTTGTAAGCATTCTTTGTTTTACATATAGGAGTTTGGAAACATGAAATATCTTGAGGAATTTTAGTCCAAAGTGGTTGGTCGATAGCAGTGATAATTTGTATACCAAAGCCCTCAAATTTGTTATGCACTAGAGTGATAGTAATTGGCTCAGGAGTACGTAGATGAAGACTTCTCATCATGATAGAGAAGTCAGCAGAGGCCAAAAACCCACTCCCAAATTTCCTTTAAATATATAGGAAACTGTATTAAAAAGAGTAATTATTTATGTCTTTAAAGGTTGTGTGTGTGCGTGTCTGTGTGTGTGTAGATGAGCCTTGTCTTATACTCGTCTAGATTTAGAGGCATTAATATTTTCCCTTCCTGCTTAATAATGAAAACCAACTCACCTCAGCAGGAAGTAGCCACTGGGTCCTCATGGGCATCTGCCCTCAGCACTAGATCCTGTTGAACTTTGCTCAACTTCTAACAGTTATTCCTTCACCGATTTGCTTTTTTTCAGCAAGGACTTATAATTGGCTTGGTTACCATTTATTAAACATATATTTCTCCTCATGAAATAATCTTAGTTTTAAGAAATACAAAATTATTTGTGTAGTTTGATTATGATTGTGCTATTTTAAAAATTCACTGAAACCAATGCACAGAGTAAAAAAGATTCTAAAGAAACATATTCCAGAATATTAATAGTGATTTAATTATTTGGGACTGTGAAAGAATTACTCTCATTCTGATTTATATGTTTTCAACATTCTGTGGTAAATATGTTACTTTATGCTTTAAAAAATCTTCACAATACTATGTAAATTTAGCTTTACTTATTGCTTACATCTTAAAAATAGAAGAATCTTTGTTTTTGAATTTTCATTGTTGATTACATGGAATTTGTTTAGCTTGTAGAATGTGCAAATTAATGTTTTTTACGTATTTGGAGAGTTTTTTTGTCTTCAGATGATCTTTCTTTTCCTTTCTATTTCTCGTTCGAGCAGTCCTATCATTTCTGTGTTGGTACACTTGATGGTGTCCCATAGGTCTCTAAACCTTTATTTATTTTTCTTCTTTTTTTTCTTTCTGCCCCTCAGACTGCATAATCTCAGTTGACCTGTGTTCAAGTCTTGATTCTTCTGCCAATTCAAATCTGCCATTGAGCCCCTCTCAGTGAATTGTGTATTCAGTTATTGTACTTTTCTTTTCTAGAATTTCTTTTTGGTCTTTTTTTAAAAAATAATTTTTATCTCTTATTGGTGAGAAATTCTTACATCTTAATTCCCACACTTATTTTTTTAGACACGGTTTTAGATCTTTGAACATATTTATAAGAGTGGATTAAAATCTTTTGTCTAGGAAGACCAATGTTAGGCTTCCTCATGGACAGTTTGTGTTGACTGCTTTTTTCCTGTGTATGATCATACTTTTCTGTTTTGTTTTTCTCACATCTCCATAATTTTATGTTGAAACATAGATATTTTACTTATTAAAATGTGGCAGCTCTGGAAATCAGATTTCCCTCCTACCCCCACTCTATCTACCCACCTAGGCTATTTGTTTTATATGTTTGGTTAGTGACCTTCCTGGACTAATTCCATAGACTTTTTTCTTTGTCATATGTTACCACTAAAGTTTCCACTTGGTTAGCTAAGTGGTCAGCTGATGGTTAGAGGGAAATTTTTTTAATGCCTTGAGTGAATAGGTCTCTCTTTACCAAGGGCTCTGTATGCCTGTGCATTGGAATGTACTTTCAGTGCTTCGTTCAGCCTTCGCCTTCACTTCTTGTTTTCACAGAGCCTGCTCAGGTCAGCCAGAGTAAGAGGTAGGACCTTTCAGGTCTTTATTGGGCACTCACACAGCCTAGGAGTATATGTCCTTCTAGTTTCCCAAGAGTATGTTGGAGCTTTTCAAAGTCCTCTGTGGGTATATCATTCTAAGATTTTTACTTTTAAGCTTTTTGGTCTACCTCTTCTTAGCCCCAGTTGGTATCACTGCCTCAGAAAGGTATGCCCCTGGTTATTTTGACAGGCACTCTAGGGTTAGGGCTGTTCACACAGAGCATGCTCAGAGCTGGGTTGGATAAAGCCAAGCCATGAAAATGGAGCCCTTCCGGGAGCTGCCAGGATGTCTAATAATGATAAGTCTTGGGGCTGGGGCTTTTGGGGAGCTTTAGACCTCTTCTGTCTCATTCCATGGCAGCTAGGCTGCTGGTTTTCTTTGTAGTTGCAAGGCTGTTGGTTTTGAAGGCCACTTTGGAGCATGGGAATGGGAGAGAACAAGGCAAGTTAAAATACTACAAACTTAGTGTTCTTACTGAGATTCCGCTGCTTTTCTTGAATAAATCTTCCTCAGATTGCCTTTGTTTAATTTCCAGAGTTCTGAAAAAGTTAATTTTGACAATTTTTGTCAGTGTCCTTGTTGCTTATATGGGGGACGCAGATTTTCTGGGGTCTTTTTTTTTTTGCTATGCCGGAAGTACTTGGGTACTGCTTAGTATTTTAAAGGGCTATTGGTTTGACCACTAGGTGGAAGTAGAGACTTGGAAACTTTGTTGTTCCGAGTTGTTATCTTAGGTAATTTATTGTAAATAATAACATAGCAATACTATACAGCCTTGTTTATCAGATTAGATCTCTATTTCCATACTATATCTATAATTTTAGTATTAGAATTTGTTTCTGACCATAGTGCATTTCGAGTTTCTCATTACTTCAAACAAAATTTTGGTTGGAATTTATTCAGTTTTCAGGTAAAGTAATATCTTATTCACTAAAGCCCAAATTAGAGAATCTTTGGAATAAATCGAAGTTTAAATGTTATTTATTATTTGATTAATTATCAAAGATTATTAGAAAAATTGCTTTAAAGAAATTAGAATAATTGTTAATTGTAGTATATTATAAAATTTTATGTGTGTAAATTCTTGTGTCTAAAGTAAGTGAAAAAAACTTTAAGTAGATTTTGAAATTTTTTATACTAAAATGTCTGCTAATATTCTTATAGACAGTGCTTACTTTATGGGCAAGTTATTATGTTATGAATTTGTATATTACTGTATTAAGGATCTTCTATTAGAAAACTTACTAATTTTTCAATATTTTCATTAGTATATGAGATTCCTTCTGGACGTTTCATGAGAGAATTGTATGGCCACCTCAATATCATTTATGATCTCTGCTGGTCAAAAGATGACCGCTGTATCCTTACTGCATCATCTGATGGCACTGCCAGGTCAGTATTCTTGAGAAGTACTTATCGTGTGTGGTGTTTGCCATCAAAGAAAGCAAAGAGAATATAAAGCAATGTAACTACTCTTATGCCTCAGTAATGTTTTGCTTATCAGGGATTGTCATAAGTATGTACCATATAAACTGACTGTGATTGAATAAGTAGTAGCGAAAACTTTTTATCTTGAAGACATTTTTGTTAAATATGTTATTTATGTAATGTATAATATTTCTAGTCCTCACTGTCTTTAAATGATCATTATGTACACTGTTCAATTAATACTTTGAGATGAGGTTATTAAAACAACTGAGATTTTTCCTAGAATATAAGCTCTTGATGGCAGGGATTCCATTTTCAGTGTTAGCTGGGTGCAGAGGCCAGGACGCAGTGGTGCTTAGTATGTAGCGTAGTGTAAATAAATCAATATGCACCTTATGTTCTAAGAGCTTTATAGATTGTCAAGTATTTGCATATTTCAGAATGTCAGTCTTAAAATAACTCCTTCCAATATAATGAGTGTCACAATAAAATATTTTAAAAGCTACTTTTTAAAGTTTCATATATGCTTTTTGTAGTTACTTATTCTACCTTGGATATATTCTAAAACTATTAGGCAGTTGTGTATGTCATTTTCTATATGTCATTTAATTTGATTTCCACAAATGTGGAAATTGGATACACACGTATTTATTATCTCTGTGGGAAACTGACATTTAGACCAGATCAAGATCCACTCTGATTTCACTCTTAACTACTTCTGCTTCCTGTTCTTTATGCATACTTTTTAATATGCTTTTAGTGTCTGGGTCCCTTCTTCTAGTAATCTTATCAATTTCCTTTTCAATATAAATTGTCTAATTGATTAACATGTTATCATTACTGTTTAGTTTATAGTTAAATAAAAAAGATGGCAAATAGTGACAATTGATTTCTCTCTCTATCTAGCTGGGAACCTACTATTAGTCCCTCTTAACAATATCCTCAGGAACCTGTCTGGTCTGTTCTTTCAGTATAGCCATTCTGTCTGATGCCAGGTTACACTAGATAAAAATACATAACCTTGCTAAAACCTAACTGTGGATTTGTAAATCTGAAAATCTCCTGAGCTCTCATCTTTGCTGAGCAATCCTTTTACTTATATTTGTTGAGCTATCTTTTCTCATTCCTCTGGCTGCAGATCTAAACCTTACCATACTTCATGGTCTCCATTCTGAACCACAATCTTTGCACTTCCATTAGATGACTGCCTTCAATTTACAGTGAAATTTAGCCAGACATGATTTTCCTGTATTTCCTCTGGTTTCCCACCTAATATCTATGAATTTACCCATCTTTCTCTCTGTCCATCTCTTTTAGCAAAGCAGTATAGGTATAGACACTTTTAAGGCTAATATTTGATCTATGCTTTTAATCTCAGTCCTTTAATCTACAATTTTGTTACTTCTATTTCTTACATCTCTTGGCTCTATAGAACCTTTCTCTATTGATTTCGTCCTCTCATCTTAGAAATACAGCATGTGTAGATTTCCAGCCATGGATTGAAAATACGGTTTCAAAATACAGTTTCAAAATCTGCATATAAGTGGACTGGCATTGTTCAAACCCATGTTGTTCATGGGTCAACTGTATGCTCCAATCTCCTTATCTTAAAGAAATCTTTTTCTGCCTTCCAGACTACCACATTATTTTTTTTTTCTACATCATCAAGAGCATCCTACACACATTGTCTTTGCTTCAACCTAGTTAGTTTGGCTTTCACTCCTACCATGCCATATAAACTTTCTTCAAGAGGTCAGCAGTTACTTGTTAATTTTTAGATCCATTGGCCAGTTTCAGTCCTTACCCTGTTTGCCTTCAGTGCAGTAATTAATTATTGATTAGCCTTGAAATATTTTTAATTCATGGTTTTCATTGACAACCTCTTTTGGTTTTCTTTTCATGACTCCGACCAATTTTCCTTCCCTTTTTTTTGTTGTTGTTCTTTTCATCTGCCTATTCTCTACAGATATTTATCCCCAAGGTCCTTTACTTGATTGTCTTCCCTTGTTTGGTGTGCTATCCTGGTCTCTCTCATCTTCCCTGGTTTTGAATCTCCCTTATATGCTAATGACGTCCACATTTTTTCTGAGTTTGACTTTCTCTTTCACACTTCTATCTGGATTTCCCAGTGGCACCTCAAGTCCAAAATCATCTTACTGAAATCACCAAACTTTGTTTTCCTCTTTTAGTACTCTTATATATTTTTAAATGACATCCTTATCTACTTTGTCTCCCACGCTGGGAATCAAGAGTCGTACTTTTCTCTTTTTTCCTTTCCACCATTTATTTCCAGATGTAAGTAATACTAAAGTCTGTCCATTCTGTCTCCTAAAATGCTCACCATAATATCTTTCTGTCTTTACTGCTGTTGTCTTAATTTAAGCTCTTATTGTCTCTTGCTTAAACTGTTGCTGCAGAACTTTCCCAGTGTTCAGCTTCTAGTCTCTTCCATCTCCACTGTGCTAAAATTATCTTTCTAAAACCATCTTTCATAATGCCTTGTTTTAAAAAACTTTGATTGCCATTGCCCTTTGGAAAATGTTCCGGGTCCTTAGCATGGCATGACAGGCCTGCCCCTCATTGACCTTACACTCTTCTCTTATGCACTTCACATGTACCCTCTGCCTCATCCACACAGTCTTTTGAAATACCCTTAACATCTTATCTTCTCTGGCAGCTCCACGCCGTGTTACCTTACCTAGTCTTCCTATGCTTAAATGTCTTTCCTTTACAATTCCTGCCCAAGTCATTCATTCAACAAACATTTAAGTGCCTTTTGTGAGCCAGAGTGGGCTCGTAGTCATCATTTAAAACCTAGCTCAGATTTCACCATTTCTTGAAACTATCTTGGATTTGCCCACACAACATGTAATATATTGTAGTAAAGTATGCTTTTTTCTTTATGTAGTTTTGAAATTGATATTAATTTAGGGCTCTATGTCATAAAAATATTATCGTGAAGGATTAACTGAGTGAAGAAAGAAACATTGTGGCTAGATCCAGAAAGACTGAGGTCTTTGAAAGAAGTAAAGAATACTTACAATGAATAGGCTAAAGTGAAAAGGAAGAGAATTAGTTACTAAAGCTCAGGAATGGCAGAAGCGTGAGTTTCTGCCCACGTCCTCTTCTGTCTTCCTCAGGATCACTGTCAGATGCTATCATTGGTGTCTCTTAAGTAACTGTTTTCCACTGGTTAGCTTTCTACCATGTGGGTTTAGCCTAAACCTCCTTTTTTTAGTTATCTTTAGTATAATCTCTATTTTTCTCAAACAACAACTTCTCATATAATCAGAAAGATTTTTCCATGTGTAATGGCTCCCAAATAGGCCCATTTGTCCCCATTCCTCCCCCCCACCCCCGCTTCACACATACTGTTTTAACTTTGGTATGTTTTTTCTTTTCCAATTCTAATAATTGTTTTTTTGTGCAGTTACCTAGTCTTACAAATTTGTGTATCCTTCTTTTCTATGATGAGCCTGATTTTTTTCTAACCCATTAATAAATTTGTTTTGATCTTGGATTCTACCATTGATTGGGTGACTAATGCCATCATAGATACCAGTTTTGTTTTTTACCTAAAAAGTTCATTTTTATTTAAAAAATTGTGTCTCTCAATTATATCGAGCTTTTTTTAAAATACAATTGCTCCATTCATGTCTGTTACATGGTATTTCAAATAATGCCACTAAGATTTATTAGTGAGCAACTGAAGTTTTTATCTTTTAACAATCTTTGTAATATTTCAAATTAGTGATTTTCTTTTTTCAATAAATACTATATTTCATGTAACATATGTTCATTGAAAGCTATTACTACGGTGAAATGTTTATGCAGTGACACACGTGCTTTATTTTTACTTGAAAACATGTTCTTTCACTTCCTTCATTATTAGTTTGAATTCTTAGTAATTGAAGATCATATCCTGTATTTTAAGCAGCTGCTGAGAAAACTCGTAGAATGTTATTCTTGACTAGCAACTGTATTTTTTCTTTTATTGACAATTGATAAAAGACATAATTTCCTTTAGTTCTTAGGTAATAATTAAAAGGATTAATTATAAATCCCCATATTAAAAGATTAATATGCTCTTCTAATTCTGATAACTTAAGCTTTTAAAAATCCAGTATTCCACACTCATTTAGCACCTGTCTATTGCTAGATTTTGCCTATTTTTACACATTGATTACAAATGCAGAGTATCTAACATAACAGTTTAACCCTTAGGGTTTACTCTTTTGTTAGGATTATAGCAATGATTATACTAATTTTTATAAAACATCCATTATTTAGAGGAAGAGATAATGAGAATGTTAAACACAGAGTGAGTGCTTAATATAGTTTGATAGAAAACATACTATATTATTATAATCTTATTTTCTTATTTTTAATCTTATTTTAATCAAGTATTCATATGGTAATTTCATTATGGTTTTTAAGTCTTCGAGATCTTCAAGTTTATTATCTAGGCTTTGAAATTACTAATATAAAGTTAATAGAGTGTCCTATTCTCTAAACCCCACTGGTAAGCACTTTGAAAAAGCAGTGTGCACAACCTAAACGAGAAATCAGTAAAGCTTCTCCCTATATTTTATTTTTTATATATAGTGAACTAAATGCAATATTTTACCAGCTATTTGATGTGTGTTTAAACAATGTCAAAATAGGTTTAAAAAAGACATATCCAAATACAAATAGTTTTTCATTTTATAGTATAGATTATAATTAGTAGACAAATTAACCATTACGCTTGATAATAACAGTAAGAAATAGCTTTGTCAAAATGTAAAGAATCCATGCCATCAAATACATGATCACATTTTTTTTGTTATAAAGCTTAAATTTAGTTTACCATTGTTTGTTGTCATTTGCTTACGTAAATCCCATTGGCTGTATTGGTTCTTCGAGAAACTTCTAAAGAAACTTATGCCTTTCAGAAGAAATATGTAACTTTTTATCTTTTTCCAGGATATGGAAAAATGAAATAGATAATACAAAGACTTTCAGAGTTTTACCTCATCCTGCTTTTGTTTACACGGCTAAATTCCATCCAGCTGTAAAAGAACTGGTGGTTACAGGGTGCTATGATTCTGTGATACGCATATGGAAAGTTGATATGAGAGAGGATCCTGCCGTATTGGTCCGACAGTTTGACACTCACAGGAGTTTCATCAACTCCCTCTGTTTCGATATTGAAGGTATGTCGGAGAATATATCCCAAATGAAGCTGAATCGCATGAAGGATATTTAAAAATTTTTTTATCTCACTAGAATAATAAATATTTAAGCTTGAGAGGGATTTTATGTATTGATAGTTGGTTGTGCATAGTTAGGTTTTTGCATATTTTGCAGATTATATGGGAGACCCGAGCATAGTTTTGGCACTGAAGAAGTTGTTTGTAATTTTAAGGTCATAAAATTCCTAAACATTTAGATTCAACTAATCTTTGCTGTAACAACCAATCATTTTCCAAGTTTCATAAATATATTTCACTGGATTGGTGATTATCTCTTGAGTAGATTTTTTTTTTTTTTAAAGAGCCTTTTAGGTTAAAGGGTAAAATTAAGGAAGATGAAGGGAATATCTCAAAAGAATATTGAAAAAATATATTTTAAATGTAGCAGCAGGATTGTTTTTTTGAAAGTATAGAAACATATAGAAAGGAAATTTGCAGTTAAAGGTATATCTATATAGATAATATGGATGATGTTTTAAAGACATCAAATATAGATTTTAACAGCTCAAAGACTAAAGAAATTTATTATATCTATTAGTCACCTTTTACATTATTTCAAACACTAGATATTTAGGCTGTAGCTATAATGAATCAGCATGTGATCTAGATCAAAATGATAATTACTGCCAGTGTACTCACTTCAACTATAAAGATGTTAACATATTGGAACACATTAAGGAAAGGTCAGCCAATGATAGAAAGGTATTTGACAGCTCTGTCATAATAGATATAGCTCAGAGTATGAAAGAGAGATGAAGAATTTCTTCAGATATTTGGCTAAGATATCCATATGTCAAAAAAGGGGAAATCAGTCTTGTTGCTCCAGTGGGTAGAGATAGGGCCAAAGCTGCAGAAGACAGATTGTCTTTGCTCAGAATTAGAGAAAACATCTTAATACAGAGAGCAATTTATCAGTTGAATAAACTGGTTTTTAAAATATTAAATTCACAGTTGCTGAATGAGTATCTGTTCATACTGGGATGTAAGATATTTCTGAGTTAAACTTGATGGTCCTGAAGTCCCATTCAATTGTAAGATGGTTTGACATTAAGAATTGATGTTAACTGGAACACCTGTTATTTACTATTTTATTCTGATCATTGAGTTCTTGCTGGATCTCAGGCATTATGCTAACAGTATATATCAGAATAGAAGAGTTTTTCCAGTAATATAAAACATTATATACGTTAATAAAAGTGAGCATATGGATACATATTGGATAATTCAGATAATTTATTTGGCTTTGGGATTTGAGCCATATACATGTGCACCAAGTTGCTCATTTTTATTTATTTATTTATGTTTGTATTAAAATCAGGCAAGTCGCAGAGGGAAATTAGTCATGAAAAATAATTCAAAAGAGTAAAGAATTTATTTAAAGATAATTGGGATTTGATTGGGAGTTATGTTTTTTTTTTTTTTTTTTGGCTCTTTTAAACTGAAATACCTTTTAATAGCCCTAGAATTCTTTGACTGTTTGACTGGGATGTGTTTTCCCACTTTTATATTATTTGTTTTTACCTCTCTGTAACAAAGGTGAGTAATTTTATTTACTTAAACAGGTCATCACATGTATTCAGGAGACTGCACTGGGGTGATCGTTGTGTGGAATACCTACGCCAAAGTTAATGATGTGCAACATTCAGTCCGCCATTGGAGTGTTGATAAGGTATAAAATTGTATTTCATATTTTGGGATTTAATTAAATTGGAAAAAACATTGAACCACATGACCTTTAAATAAGATGTCAGGACGTTTGTTCTTTCTCTTCAAAAATATTAAGTTTTTTCTTAGTCTCTGAAAAGTCAATTATCATTCATCAATTATCATGTCTTTCTGATGGCTGATTGATGATAAAGTGACTTAGTAAATTTTTTTTTTTACTTTGGCCAGGCTCTCCTTTAATTTTGGGGGTTCTTAATTTGCATTATGGAATTCAGTGATCTATTAATGAAATTTATGCTAAAATGTGATTTATATTACCATCTGTAAATAATAACATATTTTCTGTATTTATATTTTTTTCTCGATCCAATAATATCACTCTAAAAACAGTGTGTTCACTGTTTTGTTAAACCATGCCAACTTTCAAAATTATGTAATGAGATTGTGTAATGATGAGGGATTCTCTTATTTCATCATAATAATTGTTTCATTTTTTCCTTTTTACCTTTTGACCACCTTCACCCATTTCTGCTATTTGTTTCATTTGAAATGTGCTAAATAGGCAGAAACAAGTGGATAATCTCTTTCATTTTTGGAGTAGAGTGTTTTTAAGGTGGCTTGTGTATTAAAATATTATATACAAAATCAATCATTAAACCTGAGTTTGTTTTATGTAAATTGATATAGTTTTTGTCTTACAGGCTGTACCTTTGTTCTTTAATTTTTTATTTGTAATAGAGTATAACAATTGTCCTTGTTTGGAAAAAAAGACACTGTAAATTAAAAATAATTTCCACAAACTTTAGTTAAATCTGTTGAGTCTATCAGATCTGTTTAAAAACAGTACATTCAATTTTTAGTCATTCTCATCTGTCTATCAGATTAATGAATGATGGCTTGGGATTCATGTTGTAGCCTAATTTCACATACTTTGAAAATAATTTTCTGATTACTTACATATCAGAGGGATTGGCAGGTCCCCAAAGGCGTTTTAGTCATTTGAATCTACAGTACAGTGTCTGTTATTTGTGTTAAAATCGTGTGTTTCTTTACCCCAGTAAAGAAAGGCAAATTTATCTTGAAAGTCTGCAGCCTGGTGGTTACCTGAGACAGTCAAAAATGAAAATTTAGGAAATGAGCTGGAATGTCTTTTTAGTACCTGATACCCTAAGACAAACTGGAGATTGTGATTTCTTACTGGTTTTCTTCAACCAGCAGTGTGAGAAATGCTGTTTTATTCATCTGTCCTTGAGGTGAAGTGTCCCTGTGATGTTGTTGTTGCACACACTCCTTGATACAGAACATAGGCTTCAAAATTAGGGCTTTTCTAGTTTGAGCATGAATATGATAAAGAAAAATATGGAGAAAATCATTAATAGATGTTGCAGATACTAAGTCTGCCAGCACTTTTCTCAAATTAGTATGTAACATTTAACTTACTAGGTTTTTTTTTTTTTTCATATTTACATCTGTGTGTTACTGCAGTTGCTCAAACCCCCAACGGTGCATCCCACCCTCAAATGGTCGTTGTTCAGCTCAGTAAAACCCTGTCTGTGGTGTCAGTGTTTGAGTTTTTCTGTAACTTTTAAGAAATAGCTGACAGCAAATCTTAGTGTCCAACAGCTGTAGCCAGGGCTTAGCTGCTGATGTTGGGACTGTAGCCGTGTGTACCCTACCTTTGCTGGTGCCAACCCACATCCAAAGAGTAGACCCTACAGAAGAAGGGAGCAACAAATAATAAGGGATCCTTGAGTGAGAAGGGTAATTCATGATTCTGCCTGCAGGTTAAAGTGTACTTCTCTTTGACTCCGAACTCTAAGTAGTTTTGCATTTGTAATATATTTTTTTCTCTTAGTAATACTATCAAGAAGGACCTTTGGTAATTTTTCTAATTAATGCAAAGCTTGTTTAGGCAGATTTCTCCTTCAGCGTTTATGTCTTTCTTGACATCATTTATCAGGTGTCTTCTATAGCTGCCTTAAATAACTATATATATATAAAAAAAAAAACACCTAAAATAACATCTAAATTAAATGCTTGCAGAATTATCTGCTGATAATATACCTTTTTCAGTGTATGAAGAAATAATCTGAGACAAATAGAACTTGAAAATTAATTCTATACTTACTTTTGAATTTATAAAAAACTGAAGCTTTCTCGTATGATGATAAACAGAAAATGCTGAGATAGAAGATGCATTTGCAGGAAGTGCTTTTTGTTTGGAAATATACTACAGAAACACATACTACTGTGGTGTTACATAACAACCAAAGATACATTTCATCAGCTTTATTTTCAACCTTAAACTGAAATTACTGGGGATCCTTTGAAACAATTTTAAAGCATCCTGATTAGTGCAATTGAAAATGATACCTTAAAATTAATTTTGTTCTTTTGTACCCTAAAAAGGACTTAATGTTACAGTGGTAATATTTTTAATATTTTTTTTTATCATTTTAGGAGATTAAAGACAGTGAGTTTAAGGGGATTCCAATAAGTTATTTGGAGGTTCATCCCAGTGGAAAACGTTTGTTAATTCATACCAAAGACAGTACTTTGAGAATTATGGATCTCCGAATGTAAGTATATTTCACTATTGACAGGTTAAGCACTCATAGAATAAGTAATAAATTAATTCATATTTATAAAATGAAGCTGTGGTTCTTACCTGGAGGATTTTGTCCTTCAGGAGACATCTGGTAGCGTCTGGAGACATTTTTGAATGTTGCTTTTACTATCTAGTGGGTAGAGACTAGAGATATACTGCTAAACATCATATAGTTCATAAGACCGCCTCCCACAATGAGGAATTATCTGGCTCAAAATGGGAATAGTTATGAGGCTGAAATCTACACAGTTGCTCTTTATTTTCACAATTAAAAAAATCTATCATGGAATATCTTTTATCTCTATGATACTGGTATAGCATATTATTATGATTTAATATCATAACTGAATGAGAGGGCTTTCGAATAACACATCCTTGTTTCTCTTTTTTGTTTTATTTCTGAATAAAGCAAATGAAGAAAAATATCCTTAACGTAAAAGGCAGAAGCAGAGTTCTGGACTTCTGCCATGCTTTTGTTTTGGTGTGGAGTTCTGGCAAAACAAATGAGAGGAAGCTGTGTTATTAGATTTCATTATTGTATTTAGAAAGGCATATGTGGTGATTTATATTAGTTTATTCTGCAGTTCTCTTTTTAGGACTAACCATTAAGCCCTTAAATATTTATGTAGAACTGGTCAAGACCCTGGCATGGGTGCTGTGGGAGAATGATAAGCAGAAGTAGCTTATCAGGAGTTTATAATCCAGTTGTACTGCCTCCAAAACAACACAAAAACATTTAATTAGGCTGAATTGTAAGATCTCTTTGGACTGGAATCTGCTTATTCCTTTTTTCTATGCATAGCATCCATACTATGCCTTGCAGATAGCTAGTACTTAGTATGTATTTTTAATGAATATAAATTTATAATAAAAAAATTATATAATTCATGGCAACAAAGGTGAAAGCTATAATATAGTCTTCTCTTAAAGGCTCAATGGAGAGGTTGTCCTTTGAGCTCAATCTTGAAGGATGGGTAGAATTTAGATAAGATGGAGTGTTTTCAGTAGAGTAGAAAAGCCTGGAATAATGTAAGTTGTGTTCTAGGCAGAGTGAGGTAGTCTGTATAAGCATAAGTTTCTTGTTAAGGGGTGCTGAGAGAATTTTTTAGAAGTAGAGATTAGAGCCACATTTTAGAAGGCCTAAGGAGTTCGATGATCTCTTTTTAAGCAGTATAGTATTCAGCTTAAGCTCATGCTTGGTCTCTAGAGGCAAACTGCTTAGAATCAGATACTACCTTTTTCACCCCTTACTAGCTGATTAACCTCTCTGTACCTCTCTTTTTTTCTTATCACTCAAATGGAAGAAATAATATACCATACTCATAAGGATTTTTTGGGTAATAAACTAGTTTGCAGAAATGCAGAAATGTTTGACCCTGTAACTTTAGGCCTGGAAATTTATGTTAAGAAAATAACTATAAAACAGTTTTAAAAATTGAACAATAGTATGGTGGTTACTAGAAGGGAAGGCGGTTGGGAGGAAGATGAAGAGGGTATAGGTAGTCAAATGTATGATGACAAGGACAACTAGACTTGGGGTGGTGAGCACACAATGCAGTATACAAATGATGTGTTATAGAATTATGCACTTGAAACATATAATCTTATTAATGTGTTAAGTGTTAATCTTATTAACACTTTTTATAATGTTATTAACCAATGTCACCCCAATAAATTTCAATAAGTAAAATATATAAAATAAATAAAATAAAATATATATACATGCAAATTTCAATATATATATACATATTTGAAAAATCAAATATATATATATGATTTTTCATAGAAATCATGTTCATGGTAGGAGAAAGCTGGAAATGTCCTATGCATGTTGTCCAACAATAGAAAATTTCTTAAGATACATTTAGACAATGATATATGTATACCTAAATTGACAATGCATAATCTATATATTCTGACATGTAGGGCCTTTGTTTGTGATATATTGTTGATTGAAAAAAGCACATTACAGAGCAGTGTATATAATGTCCTCTCTGTAAACCAGGATTGATAGAAGTACCTAACTGGCACATAGTAAGCACTAAAACAGTATTAGCTATTTTTCATAAGCGAAAAAGCCTGGAAGGTTGTCTATTATATTTAATCAATGATTTAATAATATGTTCTAATGTTTCTGCAGGGATCAAGTATTCATTGTGTGATTTAAAAAAAATCATCACACAGGAAAATATATAAAAATTCTGTCCCTTGAGTAACCAACCCAAATGCTACTTCCATAAAATAGTCCCTCTTCATAGCCAGAAATAATCTCTCTAGTCCAAATCTGCAAAATACTCTTTCTTTTCTTCTCTTGTGGCACTTTCTACATTCGCTTCCTATTTTACATTGATGCATTCCTTCTCTCTCCCGCTAAATTATAAGCTCCCTGAGCTCTGGCACTGTCTCTTCTTTATTCTGCATCCATAACAGATTTTCAAAAAAGTTGTTCGTTAAATGCAAATGAAGTATTTAAAAGTTTTTCTACCACCAGTCTTTAAAGACTGTAAGACAGATTACATTTGTAAAATCTTTTCTTGTTTATAGATTAGCATCAAGGAAGTTTGTAGGAGCCGCAAATTATCGGGAGAAGATTCATAGTACTTTGACACCATGTGGGACTTATCTCTTTGCTGGAAGTGAAGATGGCATAGTATATGTTTGGAAACCAGAAACAGGTAAATATTTTGTTGATCTTCAAAAGGAAATTTTTTTGTTTTGTTTTGAAGAAGTATGAAAAATACCATTTTATGGAATAATTTTCAAGGAAATTCTGATTCCAGGTTCTCAATTATGTTTTTTCAAAATAGGAAAAATGATAGTGGAAGTCAGCTACAGTCTAAATTTTTATTCTGTTCCTATTGTTACGATAACATCATGAATTTAAAATTTCACATTATAATTTAAGGTTTATTCTTTCCTTGCCTATAATGAGATATTGTGGGTCTTAGAGAACTATTTCATGAGAACTATCATGCAAAATACAAAATATTATGAGCTGAATTTGGGATATAACTAGTTATACAAATGGTGAAACATCTCTAGTAATTTTTATTAGAAATATTCTCGTCAAAGTTTATGATGTCTAAAACTTAATAGCAATTAAGTTTACCTGAATTACCATAATTCAGTTTTTTTCCAGAAAAATAAACTATTATATTGGGAATTTCATTTGCACTTTACTTTTGCTTTTCAAAAGAAAATTTGAAACTACATTTCAAATTTTAGCAATAAATTTAGAGAATTTAGAGAAATTCACTCTAAAATTCTTTTAATGAATTGTATTTAATTACACCTTGTTTATCCTCTTGATTCTTCCTTCAGGCATTTTCAATAAGTCAGTTCACTTAGGGTTTTTTTGTTTGTTTTTTACTGTGTTTTGATGCTTTAGTATCAATTCAGAAATGTTAGATCTCTTTTCCTCTTCAATAAATCTACATTCTATGCTTTTTGACTTATGCTTTTCATAGGTTCCTTAGACCTCTGTTGTAGACCTCTTTTTAGCTATGAGTAATCAGATGTATCTTTAAAGCAGATGGTACCTGAAACAGCCTCTGGAAGAAAATAGAAAAATTAATTCCCTACCGAAGCTTCCCCAACCAGTTTCTCAGTTTTAGAGTTCTGCAGTTCTTCCTGCAAGTTCTTTCTGGAGTTCTTTGTTAGTTGGCGTTTCTTGGCCCTGTCAGATCTCAATCAGGTACCTCTCTACTTCTTAGCTGTCTTTGTTTTGTATCTTTAAAACCTCATCGAAGAGGTTGGACTGAGAAGTAGAAAGAAGAAGGCTGACAGAATGAAAAATAAAGATAATTATTTAATACAGTAGTACTCGAATATTTATAAGTATTTGAGATTTTTGTGTAAATAACATGAGCGTCATCATTATTTACTATAAACATTTCTAATAAGTTGCAGCATAACCTAATGAGAAATAACTGAGTACAAATTATTGAATATCTTTTCTTATTTAGGAGAACAAGTAGCAATGTATTCTGACCTGCCATTCAAGTCACCCATTCGGGACATTTCTTATCATCCACTTGAAAATATGGTTGCATTTTGTGCATTTGGGCAGAATGAGCCAATTCTTCTGTATATTTATGATTTCCAGGGTAAGTCCACTGCTCGATAAGTAAAGAATATTTAGAGTAACCTTTACATTTAGACTGAACCCAGAATCACGAGCTCTATGGAAACTATCATCCTTCGTATTAACAAAGCTCTCTTGAATATACTGTAAGAGCCAAACAGATTAAGTAGATTATATTGTTATTATATTACAACATTTTGTTTTTTTCATAAGCACTATTATTCTGGAGTTTAAGTATTAGCAACAGTACACATAATAGTTGTGCCCTTATATCGGAATCATAGAATGGTAGTCATCACTTTTTTTGTAAATCAATTTAAGTAAATACACCTAAAAATCCTTTTTGAATGTTAACTAAATTTAAAAGATAAATTATATTTAGGAAATATGGATCTTTAATATTTTCAGTTGAATATTGAGTTAATTTCTTATTCTGTGTTTTTGTTTTTTACTAAAGCACGTAGTTTTCATAAGTTATGGTTTTAAGAGTTTCTTAACATGAAAAGGCAGAAAACTAAATATCAGTAAAAACAAGATCCAGAATTTGAAATCTGATATATTTTTTTACTCTAAAATTTTCTTATTCTATCATTATGAGAAATAAGGAAATAAAGACTGGACACAGTTTTCAGGAATAGTATGGCATTTTTAGAATTATTTGGATTTATGCTGTTTTTCATATATTTCTTTAATATCTGTCCTGAAATTAGGATTTCGTTGTTCTGCATCGTATTGATAATTCTGTCACTCTCGAAATTGCCATTCATGTATATAGGTTACGTTAATGTGGAAGTATTTGGACAAAGTGTTTTAAATTAATGAAATGTGAGTAGTTAAATTTATTGCGTTAATACAGATTGAATTGGTTAATGGTTGTAATGAGTGCTAAGTTATTAGACAATTCTAAACCTGAAGTTCTTGATCATAGTATGGACTTTTGTATGTTTTTTCAGGTGAATTATATTAGAAAATAATGTGTAAATTGAAACTTACCTTATTTTAAAGAACAGAAAAAAAAATAATGAATTTCTCTAACACATGTTAAGATTTATACAACACTATTACTAATGGTAGAATTGTTAGACAACACAGTACCATATACTATTATAAGCAAATGTTAACAAAAATAAACACCGCCTGATTATAGGAAAAGACAGATACGTTTCTCCAATTATCCAATATCCAAAGCTAGTGTCTAGTTAAAGCATGTGTTCGGAAACAGGTCTATCTTTGTATCCATTCTAAATCTTCACATAAAAGAGAAGAATTATACCCTAGGGACTTTATAATTGGAACTGTTATACAGGAAATGGGCAGCACAGTTATTTCCTCAGACTCGAGGTTTCACAACAATCTTCATTCAATTTCTAATTTGCTTTATAGGCTTTTGAAATTTTCACTACAAATGCAAGTTAAAGTTTCACTTTTATCTTTTTTTTTTTTTTTCTGTTATTTTTTGTCATAGAGGGATTTCATCATTGGATTAGACCAGTCAGGCTTGCCCACATGGTTTTTAAACAATAGGATTTAGATTAAGAAGTTTATTCTAGAAGTGTAAGTAGACCGAGCTGTGTTTCAGGAGTCCAAAAACATGGGTTTTAGCCTCAATTTTGTTTCTTTAGTGACCTTACACAAACATCTTGCCTTCTCAAAGCTTTATTTTCTTATTTAGTAAATGGTTCTACTACTACTACTATATCTGTGCTACCTAAGAGTCATTTGTGAAGATTCTATGAGACAGAGACTATGAAAGTACTTTGTAAATTGATAAGCACTAGAATAAAACAAACCAGGGTAAAATTGGTTGTTTTTATGCTCATCCAACCAGTACATACTTGACTTTATGGGAACTGATGTTTTAGTATGCTGATAAGCATCTATATGTGAAAGAGAATTGGAAAATGTTTTTTTCTCTCTTTTTCTTTTAGCAACTTTTTCCTTTTATTTATTTGAGTTTGTACTTCTTGGGGTCAGTTGTATTAGAAAATAAATGCATAAAGTTAAGAACATTGTTATATCCACGCTTTCTTAACATGAAGAGGAAGAATTTCTAAATGTTTTAGGAATATTCACATAATACACATGAAATTAAAATTATTTCATATATTTGTAATCATTTTTTGATATACTGACACACCTTTACAAACAAATGAAAACTTAAACTGTTTCAACACATTTTCCCAACTCTTTACTGTTTATTTTTAAAAAGAGGAAGCTTAGGAAGAAGTTACATAATCTCAAGCAATCCAAGATTTAGCACAATTCTTGTGAATGGTATATATTCATAAGAAAATGAAAAGTTGTTTTAGACTCTAAAGTATTTTACTCATTAAATGCAGGCCAGGATCATCAAGTCAAATAGTCTTTAAATTTTGTATTGAAAATTATATATACTATTGACCTACTATAGTTGTTCCTTTTATTTATTTATTTTAATATGGGAATATTTGCCCCGACTTTCTTGTCTGAAAATAAAGTTTACATGTAGCTTTACATAAATGTTTTAATGGTGTGAAATTTGGAAGATATAGAACACTTATATGATTTTTAAATAGTATTTATCAGATCTACTGAGACGTTTAGGTAATTTTCAAGGAAAATGGAGCAAGCTTCTTTTTTTATAACTTAAGCTGAGAAAGAGACTACAATGGTAACTAAATGTATCATCCATCTTTCAGTTCTAGCAAAACCTGTGAAGAGTCAGCAGGCATCTTTCCCTGTTAAGCATATGTTCAGGTTGTGGTCTTTTGAGTCTTTCATTCTACTGACTTCTTGCTTTTTTTGGTAAGAAACATGATTTTTACTTTCAGAAGGCGGTTTTATTTGCCTGATGTTGAAAAGGTTAATCATCTAGTAATACAAAATTTAGTCACAAGGTACCACAAATAATATACTTTAAGGATTCCCATAATAACAGAATACTAGTCAGAGAAACGGCTTCTACTGAGTTAAATTTATGAAGCTAGACTTTAGCAAAATGTTCTGTTATTAATCAATATTTATCTGCCTCAGTCTCTAGGATCCGGCTCCACATTTAGTCATAATCATAGCTAATACTTACAAAGCACTTTCTATGCCCCTGGTACTCTTTCAAGCACTTTATGCATAGTTAATTTGTCACAATAATCTTGTGAGATAGGTTCTATAATTATTCTGTTTTACAGGGGCCAGGACTTGGATTCATACTGTGTGGACTCAGAGTCCATGATCTTATTTGCAACATAAACTGCCTTTTTAGCAGATTTCCTGAAATATTAGCTTTTGATTGTCTAATAAGCAAACTTTTTTTCCCCTAACATACCATTTACTATATGGAATATATGATTTCTTTGTATTATCTTTAGTTTGTAGGAAGCAGAGATGGAACATAGTCATCTTTTTATTACCAATATAGTACCTAGCTTGAATACTGAAACTTGATGAACATCCTGTAGTGTTTTAAATAGGATCAAGTCCTAATTTGGGAAGGTCTCAGCATTATTTTATAATTTCAGGTAATGAGCCTTATTTTTCACTAGGTGGCAATATCTCCTCTGAATCAGTATTAACTCTGGTGTGCTTTTCAGTCACTGTCTTAGGCAAGACAAATCTTTATTGAGCACCTATAATGTGCCAGGTTGAATACGAAACCCAGGAATCAACACTCAGATTATCTTGCTCTTTTCCAATACAAAGGATTGGAAAACAAGATGTTTTCTAAGTAGTTGATTAAACCTCTGAGGGAACTTTAGTTAAACTGAAAAGCATTCTCTACCACTGACACTAAATTATTTTATCTATAAACTTCATATTCACTAATAACCACCTGTCATTGTCGATAGCTTTATTTTTTCACACGGTGACATTCTTTACCAGAATTCAGGGCAATGTATAGGTTCCTATAAAAATTTTGTTATATAACTTACTCTTTGACCAAAGTTCATGGTGTTTTTAAGGACTGTGTCTAACACAATACCTAGTGTATTACTGATGTGCAATAATTGTTTAAAATAAGAGTTACAAATCCTGTAAAATAGCATTTTCTCCTTAAATTTTATAAAAATACAGAGTGAAAGCCATGATCAATAGTAGATTCGGGGCTAATAATAATAGTGGTAGTAGTAGCTGATATCTATCAAGAATTTATTATATGTTCCCTACTCTTATGAGCAATCCTTCCCAAACCTCATGAGGTAGATACTATCGTTACCCTCATTTGCACATGGTGAAACTGAGGCATAGGGAGAATGAAGTAATTTGCCTAAGTCCACACAGTTGGTGAGTGGTCAAGCTTCCTGTCTCTAGAGCCCATTAAGCTGTCTGTCACAGCTACTTATTTAGTCTTTGCATTTCCTGTATCATGAAATAAATTAAGAATTTAGCCAAATGTTCCTGTGGTGAAATGTGTTGTTTTTAATTTTAATCTTTAGGAGAACCCCTTAAGATTACAAAGAACTTTGCTTATCTAATATTAGTATTACTGCTTTACAGATTTGCAGTATGATTATAATGCATTTAGCCATTATATTCTTTATGTAGTCTAAAATATAAATTTTTTTATTATGTAGTATTAAATTTTAATGTAACTACTTTTATAATATTTTTGCACTAAGATAATGTCTAGTCGAAATAAATTTGATATCCATAGTTTTATGTATAACTTAATGGTGCTCTTGAAGTACTAATGATGATTGAGAAGCAAACTCAGATTATAATCTCATATGTGTAAGATTATGCAGTAACAAATATAACTGATTGTAGGTCAGAATTTTAAATATCTGTTATTAGCCTAGTAGGAGAAAAAAGAAAGAAAATGACACTTTATACAACATGCTGAAACTACCTATTTCTTGGTCATATCCTGAAACATCTATTTTAATATTCTTCAGTAATGGATAGTTTGAGTTGAAAGTTTATGTCATTCGAGGATTCAAAACATATGGAAAACTTAGTCAGCTTAGTGGCATTGAGCATAAAGCAGAGCCCTGAGTTCTTCATGGAGGGACTTTTTTATGCCTACACTGCTGCTTTTTAAACTGCACCGAGGAAGCAGAATGGCGTAGGGCAAAATAGACATCAGTGTGGTAGGAAAGGCTGGGGTAGGAGTTAGGGCACTGCGGTTCTAGACAAAATGCCATCACTTTCTCTTTGAGCCTGATCACATAACTTTGTGTTTCTGTATCTGTTTTTACACCTATAAAATTTAAATAATACTTGTTTTATTTTTTCTCAATGTTTTGTCAAAGGATAAAATATAAAGCAAGAGATGAAGCTGAGGTATGTTAGAATTCATGAGTCAGGCTGCAGCAGAGAAATCCTAGCTATTTTCTGTAGCGGTATACGTGTCACACACTTTCAGTTGAATAGCATGATGTGAAGTAATTGGTTGGTAATGGAATAGGAAATGAACAAAAGGATAATAATAATATGTACTTCAGGATATTATGAAATAATTTACTATATTTTGTTGTTCAACTGATGTGTGTGCCAAATGATGGCAGCTGCTCTCCCATTTGGTAAAAAAAAAAACCACTTTTAGTTCTCATAGTTCTGGAGGCCGGAAAGTCCAAGATCAAGGCACCACCAGACTTAATGTCCAGTGAGAGTCTGCTTTCTGGTTCATAGGCGGCACCTTCTAGCCATAACTTTACATGGTGGAAAGGGCAAGGGGGCCCTCCGGGGCCTCTTTGATAAGGGCACCTATCCAAGTCCTGAGAGCTCTGCTCTCATGATCGAATCACCTCCCAGAGGACCCACTTCCTAATACTGTCACCGTGGGGGTTAGAGTTTTAACACATGAATCTTATGGGAACACAAACATTCAGACTACGGAAATTCTCTACACATAGCAAAGTTAGAGGAAGAGAAGAAGGATGCTGCATAATTGCTGAATGCTTGGAAATTAGAGAAATAGACCGACCAGCTTAAATAACTGTATTATAATTAGAAGTAGAATGGTTTATAAGTAAAAGATTTAGATATCCAGTAAAATAACTATACACAGTAGCAGGGCTATATATAATAGGTCTTGAACAAAGGAATTACATTTTAAACTAAAAGGAAATCTTATTATTAATATAGTGTAAGAGGAAGAATATTGTTGTGTTTTTAGTTGTACTTTATTATAGTCAATAACATAAGTACACGTAGATATTAATAATAACACACCTTGTATTCAATCCAGATGCAAAGGGTACTGGATTAAAATATCTTATTTCTTTCATTCTTCCTCCTATAAAGGTGAAAATATCCTGCGAAACCACATTATTTTTTATAATTGTTTACGGCAAGAAGATACACAGAAGCAATGAAATTACGTAAAGGATTATCAGTTATGAAAACATTAAAATAAATTTTGTAATTCTGTAAAATAGAGAATCCCAAATTATACTGATTGGAGGTAATTTTAGAAGTACTTTGTTGGATAGTAACATTCCTTCAAGCAACTGTAGTTTCAGCTTCTGTGGTTTCAACACCATGTCCACTTCTCTGCTTTGCCACTTTAGACATAGCAGAAATTTCTTATCTCCAAAAATTCAAACCCCAGGAGGTGGTCAGTATCTTTATAATCTCAGAGCCCACTTGATTGCCCTCCTCAAAAGTGGGGATGTGTTAAAATTGTGAGTTTTAAACATATTGGGTTAAATTAGAGCTAGGTTTTAAATGTAAAGTTAAATTACACAAAGAAGAGAAAATGGTAAAGTGAAGCAATACAGTTATATAATTGCAACATCATACTCCGACCATGGCCTATGTAAACATGTTTTAGAAACCTTTGAAAAGTTAGACACACAGAGCTCGAAGGAATTTCAGAAATCATTTATTATGGCCTGTTTTACAGTGACATAATCTGTATGGTTTTATATGAATGAATGCATATATTTGTGGAAGGGAGGGGAGGGGAAAGAATGAACAGAAGCAAGCAGCTTTTTTTTCTGAGAAAATAGGTCTTTGTGGATATTTCTACAGATTTTTTTTCTATGGCTATTTTCACAGAACAAGAGGCGCTAAAAATAAAGTAGGGTGTTAATTTGACGCCTTGAAATCCAGTCACATGGCTTTTGTATAGAAAATTCCCTTTAGTCAACAGAAACAAGTATTTATAATTTCAGCTTAATGACTGGAAAAAATAAAGAAACAAATATTTAGGCAAAGCTTTTTGTTATTTTTTACTAGTTAAAAATTACTTTGTAAAAAAAGAAAAATAAATTACACTTAGCATGACATGGTACTTAGAAAATACAATTTGGCAAAAAGAATAGGATGAATACCAAAATCTCACTGTTCTGTGTAACTGTTGCTTATATCGGCATAGCACGTATCACATGTGTTTCTATGCCATGCTCATTTCACTCAGAGCCTAAAGTGAAATCGTGGTTGGCTAATATATATGTGGCAAATGCAAAAACAAAGAGAGCTAGAAAATGCCATTGAATAGTTAAACTCAGGTTTACTTTCATAGCAGCAAAAATCAGTGAAATGTTAAAAGGAAATTTTTGAAAAGCAAATAAAGCAAAGATCATGGAACATGTGTCGATTCATTCTTCCCTGACTCATTGACTAATGTTAAACCTTCCAAATTCAAATCTTTACATCACTTTTATACCTTTAAAGTTTCTCTTGTTCTTTAAACTATCATTGAATATTTGAGAATAAAATAAATGTTCTGAGTGTTAGGAAAAGAAGTCCAAAATATATACTGAAAATTAGTAGTCACCCCACAGAAATCTAAGTGTAGAAACAGCTACACTTCCATCTAAGAACAGTAGTTGGTGTTAAGGATTGTACATCTCTGAAAAGGTGATTATAAGCAGGTCTTCTGCCTCAATAATGTTCCCTGGTACTTAACCACCACCGAGGTCTGCAAGCACTGGTTATTATTGAGCTAGTTTTCATTTGGAGTGTGTGAATGAAGTAGTACATGAATGTAAAGATACAAAGACCTAAAGTTTTTTATATGTGCTATTTCAAATTCATGGTTGAGATATTCATTATATTATTTTATAAACATTTTTCTTCCAATATATTATGAGCAATTTTCCTTATAATAATTATATACTTGTATATAATTTTAGTGGCTGTGTATCCTTTCATTAAATGAATATATCACAATTGATATAAATAACTATTATTAAATAATTCTGTTATATGTTTTTCAATATTTTAAAAAATACTTCAGTACATACCTGCCCTTATTCAATTTATTCCTTAGGAAAAAATATTTTAAGGTACAATGGATCAGTTAAACAGATTTAAAGCTTCACCTTCTAATTTACATTTTTTCTTACTATTTCTTTCTCAAATTATTAGTGAGGTTAAGTATATTTTTTTATTAGCCACGCAGATCTTTTATGAATTTTTTGTAATTGTCCTTTGCCCATTTTTCCGTTGGATTATTAATTTTTTAATTGATTTTATAGAGACTCTGTGTATTAAGTATATTAGACCCATTTATCATTAGTTTTTCATTTGCTTTTTTTGTGTGCAGCTTTTTTGAGGTATAATTGACATATAATGAACTACAAACTTTTGTGTATATTTAAAACTTATGCTCTGCTAAGCCTAGACATATTTATATACTCGTGACACCATCATCACCTCGATCAAGATAATGAATAACATATACGTCACCCCCAAAAGTTACTTTCTGATCTCTTCCTATCTACTCCTTCCACCAGGCTATCACTGCGAATTGGTTCACATTTTCTAGAATTGTATATAAGTAAAACAGTATATACCATTTACTATTTTTTGTCTGTCTTCTTTCACTCATAATTTGAGATTCATCTATGTTTTAAAATTTATCAATAGTTCATCTTTTTTATTTATGACTATTGTTTCATTGTATGGATATATCACAGTTTGTTTATCCTTTTACTGTTGATGGGCATTTTGGGTTGTATCCAGTTTTTAACTATTACAAATAAAGCTTCAATAAATATTCACATGCAGTTCTTTGTTGGACATACACTTTTATTTCTCTTGAATAAACTGCTAAGGGTAGAAATTCTCGATCGTATTGCTGATGTATATTGAATTTCTTAAAAAACTGCCAGACTGTTTTCTAGAGTGGTCATGCCATTTAACATCCCCTCAGCAGTTTACAAATATTTCAGTATATCCATATTCTGGGTAAATTTGAAATGGACAGTCTTTTTAATTTTAGCCATTCTAACAGATATGCAGTCTTATTTCATTGTGGGTTTAATTTGCTTATCTTTAATGACTAATGATATTGAGAACCTTTTCATATGCTTATTTGCCATCTATATATCTTCTTCAGTGAATTGTCTGTTCAAATCTTTACCCATTTTTAAAATTGGTTTGTTTGTTTTGTGATTATTGATTTTTGAGAGTGAGGTTTTCAATATACAAGTGACACTGATTTGCAAATATTTCCACCAGTCTTGAGCTTGTCTTCTAATTGTCTTAACAGTTTTGAAGAGATGTTTGAAATTTTAATGAAGTCCAAAATTACCAATTTTTTTCTTTTATGGATTTTGGTATTGTATCTAAGAAATCTTTGCCTAATCCAAGCTCACAGTAATGTTCTCCTTTGTTTTCTTTGAGAAGTTTTATGGTTTTAGTTTTTACATTTAGATCTGTCATTCATTTCGAGTTACTTTTGTGAACATCACGTAAAGAAGAGGTTGGTTGATTTTCTCACATATGGATACCCAGTTGTTCCAGCACTGTTTGTTGAAAAGACTTCTTTCTCTCCTAGATTGCCTTTATACTTGGTCTGTACATGCTGGGCTCTCTATTCCATTTTCTCCATCTATTTGTTTATGCCAATAACAAGTTATCTTGATTACTGTAGCGTTATAATAAGACTTGCAGTCAGGTTGTATAAGTCCCCTTTGTTCTTTTCAAAATTGTTTTCGCTCTTCTGGGTCCTTCGCATTTTCATGTGGATTTTTAGAATTTGACAATCACTCCAAAGATGACCTGCTGGAATTTCATGTGAGATTCCATTGAATACAGATGCTTTGGGGAGAATTGACATCTTAATATTGACTACTACAACCATGAACACAGTATTTCTCTTTATTTAGGTTCTTCAGTTTTTAAAATCCTTTGATAACTAATCTGATGAGTTATAAATCTGATTTTTAAAAACATTTACATTCCCACACTTATATTTCTATATGTAACTTCACAGAATCTCTGAAGGCTGTTTTGATTCCATGTTATGAATCTTTTTTAAATTGGTTTCTTTTCATGTCATGTTTTAGAAAAGCCTTCCATTTAAAATTATATAATTAAGGAAATACTTTTTAAAAATGGTTATTTTATATTTTTTCTCCTTTGTATATACAAACAGGCATTTAAAAATTTTCAAGTTTATTTATTTTAAATGATCAGATGAGATAGTGTATGTTGAAGCATTTTAAAAACCATGAGGTGCAGTAAAGATGGTATTGTCATCATCATCATCATCATCATCATCATCATCATCATCATCAAAAACATTCACCCTTTGAGTTATCTGTTCCACTCTGGAGAATTAAATCCAAAGAAAGAATTATTTAAGAAACAAATCAAATTATGAAAGTACTTAGTCACACATGATGTATAGGGAGAGAAAACAGAAAACATTGTAAATATGCATAAGTAAGTTATGGTACTTCATTAGATGGGATATTGTAAAGCTTTTAAAATGATAATTACATACTTGTAGAAATATGAAAAATGTTTGTAATTAAATTGAAAAAATGTTAAACTACATTTACACCATGGCATCTTACATAAAATGTACATATGTATAAAGATTAGGAGGGGTATAGAAGTATTGAAAAAAGTTGTTTTAAGGGGTGGCTCCATAGTATAGTGGTTAGCACATCTGCTTTACACGCAGAAGGTCTTGGGTTTGCTCCCCAGGTGGAGCCACGGACCATACCTTGGGTGCACCAGGCTCCCTGGGTGCACTGGCCCCTGGTGCACACCGCAAGCGGTGCACGCCCCGCCTTTAGAGATCAGTTTTTAAGAGGAAATAGCAGCATCCATAGGTCAGGGGGCGGGGACTGGAATTAAAGATGAGGGGGGAGGGAAACAGTTGTTTTAGGGAGATGGGTATGTGAATAATTATTTTTACTGTTTTTGCATTTTCTTTAATTCATTATGCCTTTTTTTTATTTTTCTATACACATATAATTTAAGTTTGGCTCCCATTTAAGTTGTTATGTTTACCAGACCAAGATATTTCATGACCTTTAAGGTTCACTTATAATCCTGCTTGCCATGAAATTATCTGTGAAATTATTGTATTTCCTTTATGGTTTTATAGTATTTAATATTTTCACATTTTGCCAGTCATATTGTCTTCTTATCACCCAGTATTTGAAATGTACAGTGCATTTTCTTCTTCGTTTAATGCTGCAATTTCATGGCTTAATTATTTCATTATGCTTTTGCTGTGATGATTTGAACTAATTACAGATTCATTTTCCTAGTTGCCCAGCAGGAGGCTGAAATGTTCAAACGTTACAATGGAACGTTTCCATTCCCTGGAATACACCAAAGTGAAGATGCTTTGTGCACCTGCCCTAAACTGCCTCAACAAGGCTCTTTTCAGATTGATGACTATGTCCACACTGAAGATTCTTCAATGAAGATGCAGCAAGTGAAACAAAGACTCGATTCTGTCACAGTATGTGTAATTATTTTATGCAGTTGATAAGTTGGAATTTTTAAAACCATTTCTATCCTATTTTACATTGTCATGCCAATAAATATTAATTGAATGAAGTAAGTTAGTTCACTTAAAATTGGACTTTCTTGTACTTCTATAGTTCCTTTCTAGTACTTGTTCTAAAAGTAGTGTGGTATTCTGTTACTGATAAATGACTATAACATGTTTTTCAAAGGTAAGCGGTAAAATATATTGAGAAGCTTAAATATCCTTAAAAATATTTATGCTCTTTGACCATTATAGCATTTTAGTTAGAGTTAGCCTTAAGCACCTTGAAGACGGGGGCTGTGCAGGCTCATTCCTTGTTGAGTTCTCACCTTTTGGCACAGTGGCTGGCACTTAATAAATATCTCTTTCCCTCCTCCTTTGATAGGAATCTTGACCAGTTTTTTTGTGTATGTGACCATTTTTAAACCAAACATACTAGAAACTACGTCAACACACCTTTAGTTCTGACTATACTTTCTTTCTCTCTTTTTTTGTTTCTTTGAAAGTTAGAGAATTTAAGGTATACCACAGCACAGTTCACATTCAGGCTGTGGTTTAGATTTGGTTAGAATATGGGGCAAATTTTTTTCTATTTCTCAGTATAAATTTTAGAATATATGATGATAAATTAATAAACTCATTTCGGCATTATAATTCTTTGTATTTTAACATTTGAAAATAATTGAATAATGCATGACATTTCATTTTGAAAGGAAGTATGAATAAATGGAGTTTTAAAAATAAGAAAAAATGTTTCTTTACATGGAAAAAAAAATGCCCCTTGTGTAAAATGTTGCATGGCAAAATTACTTTATCTACCGACTTAAGAGCAATTCATAGATGTATAAAAAAGTTTCCTACAATCTGCCAGTCTTTACACTTGTATAACTGGGCATCCTGGAATCACCTTTGTCTTGTAGCTTTTCTTTTATATCATCTTATATAGCTGTCATCCTCAGGCAAATGAAAGAATCTAAGAACAAAACAAAGTAGATATAAAGGAAAAATAAAATCAGAAAAATATTTTTTAAGATATGAAATCAAAGACAAGGAGGAAGTAAATTGATAATTTATGGAAAGAGGAAATCTTACTTTTCTTATAATCATGAAATTAGCATTAACCAAATCTTTTCTTTTAAAAATTATTTAGAGAATATGTTTCCTTTGGGATTGAGGTATATCAAGGCTGCCTTTGGAAATGAAAGATTTGTCTATTTGCTGTGGTTTTTGAAAAACCATATTTTTTCCTGTGTTAAGAGAATTCACTGAACTTTACTTTCAGAACGTATAGAGGATGTATAGGAATAAAAACAAAGTGCCATCTTTATTCCCATGGCAGTGTTATTCTTTTTATATTTTGCAAGGTTTAAGTTGACTAGATTCCCACTTTTTGTCATAACTCCTTTCCTCTTGTTTCCTTTAATAGCCCTAAATTCCTTTCTTTTTGTTAGCTGGTTACTTAGTCTATTAAGAACTGTATCACTCGTCTTCTATATAGAAGTCTAATAAAGAAGACTATAACTTTTGTATTATATTACAGGAGCTACTTTTTTTTTTGTAACCACAATAGGAATGGTTTTTTAAAAATAAAATATAGAGCAGTTTAGGGTGTGTGTGTCTGTGTGTCTGTGTGTGTCTGGTGTGTATGTGTGTGTGTGTGTGTGTGTGTGTGTGTGTGTGTGTGTATTGCATAAAAAGTTCAGCAGGTATTTAATAGGTGTTTACTCAGTGAGTAAAGCATACAAAGAATACATTAATTCCCTTACCATTTAGTCGTAATATAAGTCATTTAACAGACTGTTTTATATTTGAAAGACTTGACCGTACATTGTTATAGCAGCACCTGAAAAGCATACTACAACCTAGGAAAGACCTCACAGGTAGACAGTATCTTGAGACATCGTGCAACTCATTCTAAGTTTTCAGATTGAGAAATTCGACCTTATTAGTGCATCCAGAATTTCTCAGAATTTGAGATACCTATTAGGAGTAATCAGCCTTACAAAAAGTTGACTTATAAACAAAAAAAATCTTAGAATGAAAGGTATACCTTTTCAACTACCCAAACACTCACAATCACTCTCCTTTTCTAAAATTAACCTGAAACCCAGGTTATTGATTATAGCATTGATTGTTAAGCAGAGTCATAGGAATGGGGATTAGATATGTATAAAAATGTTGTGTGCCAGTTTTGAAAAAGGTTAATTTTCTTTACTCCACAGGAAATTTCACCTTATAATGATTGGTGACAACTAATATCTATTTAGGGATGAGTAAAACTGACATAATGAATTCTGGGTACTGTGCTAAGTGCTCTACATGTTTATTATATTTAATCCTCAAGCCATTCTATAATGTAAAGAACCTTCCATTTTACAGAAGATAACATTGAGGCTTACAAAGATAAAGCTGTATCGCCAACATCACACAGATGGTGCTCATTGGAGCTGAGATTCTGTCCAGGCACTGAGAGTCCCATGTTCACAGTCAGTTTTACTACCTCTCTTTAGTGATAGAATTACTAATATTCTTTAGACATAGTATCTGGCCCTTAGAAATTTCTGGATTAAAAAAATTGATGTTCCTCTTTTTCAGTTCTCTTTTTTCCTAAACTCCACATTAATCGTTGCCATTTTTCTCTGGTTCTATACTGGGCTGATAATATATTCTAGTTCACTTTAATTGGACTTGAGTATTTTTTTGTGTGTGTGTCCTTAGCAGCAGATTTTTAAGTCATTCATTATATATTGACTTTTACAAGTTTGTTTTTCAAAAGCGATCTTTTTTTGGCCTTGTCCCCTGAATTGTAGGCAGTTTCTTTCTGCAGCTCCTTCAGTATTGGTCATATACTTTACCATTCAGTGGTGTTGTTATTAGATTTTCAATGAAATAGATTATTAATATGGGAATTATATTTATGGGTATTGTTATTTACAGAGATAATTATATACGTCAATTAATTCAGAGTGTGTCTTTTAGACATGTTAGTGTTCTGGTACAGAATTTTATTATTTATGGTAGTTTATTGAGGAAACAAGTTTTTCTTGAGACAGGTACATGTGGGAACCCAAACAAAACAGAATCTTGTTTGTCCGTGCCATTTGACAAGGTAGATTTACCAAGAACATGGCATTGAGTGTCTTTCTTTAATTTACACTTTTTTCAGCCCATTGGAAATACAGAATGACAACTACAGGATAATAGATTAAGAAACTCCTAAATATTGATTTTGGTTATTAAAATGTTAATATTTGTATTGAAAAGAGTTGCTATTTTATTAAAATAAAAATATTATTAATATTTCTTTTCTTATTGTATTTTTTAGGAGGTGATGCGAGCCTGTGCTGCAAAAGTAAGTGGTTTTTATTACCAAGAAGATAACTTTAAAACTAGAGTTTTCATTGCGATGCACCAAAGAATTAAAATGAACCATTCATAGTTTTTAATAGAACTTTTACAAAAGTTAAGTTGATATGTATTTTCCTTATTTGACCTTGAATATCTCAAGGAATTATAATATTGGGACCTGAGAATTTAGCAAGTGGGTTCATATTTTTGTAGATTTAAAAATACTAAGTGATTGGGATATACTTTCAGTAAAGGATCAGCAAGGTCATTTCATTCTCTGAGAAAAATATTACATGATACTTAGTAGGTAAGAGACACTTACTACATTTTCAGTGAGTGCATGCTGAGTAAATTGTATAATCCTCAAGTGCATACAAGCTGCACATAAATAACAATGACATATTGTGCTAATAATGCTTTTGATCATTTATACCAATGTTTCACACTTCTTTTCCCATTTAACTATATAACAGTCCTGAGAGACAGATTACATGTTGTTACTTCAGTTTTAGAAAGAAGAAAGCTGAGGCTTATTGAGGTTAAGTGATTTGCCCAAGACCCCCCAATTAGTCCAAGCACACTAGTGTACAAAAAGCTCTTGATTGTTAAACAATTTTAACTAAATTGTACCCGAGATGCTTTCAACACAGCAGCTTTCTTCCTTTTATAAGCAAGTTTATTTTGTGTACATTCTTTAACTCCATTGTCAAGAAAATAAATTTTAATTTAAAAGAGTTGGAATGGCACCACATGTTCATCCTTCTCTCTTCTTTTTTTCGGTTCACTCCTAAAATTCAGTTGAATTATTAGACATCTATTCATTGATCAAATATAATTATATGTCTCACAAAGTAAAAGGGTGAGACATCCAGAAGGGAAATAATTAGAATGGTGTCGGTGTGTTCAAAGACTGCTTTATATAATGGCAGTGCAGTGGGAATATCTTTTTATTCAATAAACACCTGCCACTACTATGCGGCAGGCACTTGGAATACAGAAGTAAGTAGGCTACTGTCTCTTTCTACGTTGGGCATCTTATGGAGGAAACATGTCAGAAAACACTGGGTTTTCCCCACCACTGAGCTGTTGAGTATCAGTCAGGACCTATCACTTTTTTACCTAATTATCACAACTCAGCAGGATATGGAATGTAGACAAGGGGAAGGAAGATGGGGGGAAAAAGAGAACACACTGTATTCTGACTTGGGCTGCAGATGTTCAGGAAACTTGTTCCTGATAGCAATGATGGGTGTAATGATTGTTGCTCCAAGATTATTAATCTTCCTAACTATGCATAGAATATAAAACTGGAGTCAAAAAATAGTTTATTCTTTCACTAGCAATTCAGAACTATTTATTTTAACAAATATACTATATGCCCTTCTTTGTAATACTATCTGAATGTCCAAAATGTTCTGCACATATTTGCAAGGCTTTGTGGGGAATGTTTGCTGCTAATCTGGAAACTCCCTGAGGGTTGAGGATCATGTTATTTATCTTTGTATCCCTATTACTTGATGAAAGTAGAATAAATGGTTATTGAAAATATGATGATGTACTTGGAAATTAGTTGAGATCTGTAAAGATTAACTTTACTAGTTTTTTTAAAAAAATAAGTCTTACTGAGAAATAATTCACATACCATAATATTCACCCTTTTAAGATGTACAAGTCACTGATTTTTACCACATTCACAGAGTTGTGCAACCATCACTACTATCTGATTTTAGAACTTTATTATTCCTTCCAAAAAGAAACCCTATATACCTTAGCAGTCATTTTCTCTGTGTGTGTATGTGTGTGTGTGTATGTGTGTGTGTTTGTGTGTGTGTTTGTGTGCATGTTTGTCTGCGTTCGCACATATGCCTAGGATGTAACAATGAATGCAAAAATTTTATTATAGGGAAATGACAATAAAAAAGGAAATAAATCAGGTGATTTCATACAATAAGTGATGTGACGAAAATAAAATATGTCCTGCAACAGAGAAAGACTGGGAGGAGAGACTACTCAAAGGATGATCACAGAAGCCCCTCTAAGAGAAACACTTGATTAGGAACTAGTCCTGTCCTACAAAATCCTCATCTAGAAATAAAACTGGCGTGCTCAAGGAGCAGAGGGAGACCACTATGCTTAAGTAGGATAACCTGGGAGGAGAGTATAGCTAAATATTTGAGGCTCTGGTCCAGGAGAGGGTATATCAGGGATGCCTAGAGACAAATATTTAAGAAAGAAGAGTGATAAACTGTCACATACTAGTGAAAGAATGAGTAAAATGAGGACAAAATTGATCATTATATTTGGCGAGATGATGTCCTTTGGTTACCTTGATAAATTCTATTTCAGTAAGTGGCAGAGACAAAAGCACAGCTGAAGTGGACTGAAGATAGAATAGGATCCAATAAGGCAGAGACTGTATAGTCCAGTTTTTTAAAGAAATTTTGACTGAGGAGAAAAGGAACAAGAGCTGGAGTGAATATTAGATGGACAATACTGAAGCATAGTTATTTGCTGATGGGAATAATTCAGTGGTGATAGAGAAGTTAATAATGTACCCTGGAGGCGGTAATAGAAGACATGGGACATATTGGAGAAATGAGAGGGAAAGGTAAACTATGTTGGGAAAGTCTTAAAAGTTTTTTATACATAATGTAATACTTGAACTGAAGCTAGAAAAAAGGGGTGACATGCCCAGGAAGTTGGAGCCGGAGGTAGAGGGAGCCCATTCCAGGAAATGAGAACAAGAACAGCATGAGCTAAGTCAGAGAGACGTGGAACAACCTGGCATGTCTGGGGAGCTATATCTATGCAGTTTGCTGTAGCCAGAGAATAGGAAATGGAGCAATAAGGTTATCAAGCTAGGTAGTTGTTAAAATAGAGAAAGCTCTGTATGCCGTACTAAAAAGTATGAAATTTATCGGGTGAGACAGTTGATTGATAATAGGTTTTAAGCAGAAGTGTTACTCAATAAAATTAGCAGTTTAGAAAAATCCTGGTAGCATTATTAAAAAAAAAAAAACTCTGAGAAATAGACAAGAGATAGGTAAACAAATCAGGAGACTATTACAGTTGTTTATAAGTAATAGGAAGGCCTGAACCAAAGCGCTAACTGGAGAAAGAGTAGGATCAGATGCCAGAGCATCTAATAGGCTTAGTGACTGACACTCTGTGGAGTGTGAGGAAGCAGTCTTGGATGATTCCCATCTTTCTGGCAGGGACAGCAAGGTGGATAGCGATAGCTTTCCTCCAGGAAGTAAATAGTGGAGAAAATGTTAGTTTAGTTCTAAACTTATTGATCAGAAAAGTTTTAGATTTCAGAAGTGTCAGCATAGAAGGCTGATGAAGCGGTGAAAACAAAAACTGCCCAAGCAGGGTAGCCTTGTGGTAATAAGGGGGAATAAGAGGGCCCAGTTGGTGTAGCAGACAACACTGATAAACGATGGCAGGATAACCAACAGAAAATGGTTTTCCAGTAGTGGGGGAACAGTGATCGACAGTGTTAGGTATCTCAGAGGCCTTGATGAATCTGCTAAATTTGATCATTTGAAGTACAGAGTGACAAACTTCAGATTTAGTGTTCTGATGGAGAAAAGCTTCATTTTAACTGGTTGAAATTAAATGGTTGAGGTATATGGATAGTAGTCCTGGGCTGTTTTTTCAGGAGTTTCACTTTAGTGAAGCTTAAGGAAATTATGGAATCTTTGTGAGAATTTTCATTATTTGCTATTTGTTTTTGTATTAAAGTAGAAAAATCTCTGCTTATAGTTTGTAAGGAAACAGCCTGTAGAAAATTTGAAAGTAAAATTTGGAAGACCCTTAAGGACATCCCCAGAGGAACATATGGAGGGATTAATCTTGAATAAAAGGGCAACTCTTCCTCTGACACTAGAAGAAAAGAGGTGAGGGTAGCTTCAAGAGGTATATTCTTTTATAGGTTTGAAAAGGAGGATTTCAGAGGGTTGAGGGCCAAATTTTCCCCATAAAGTAAGGAAATATATTGAGTGGAGAAAGCCAAGATGCATTGAGGTAAATTGGCTTTCAGTGGGACATAACGTTGGGTAAATGGTTTGAACCAGCACTAAATCTTAATTTTGAGCATCACGCAGGGGAATCACATCAGTAATCTTTGAACCATCAATCCTAAGTATATATATCAAAGCTCAAAAAATCTTGATTAAATATTACAAATAAAACTTTGTTACAGTTGATTCAAATTTGAGTTCTTGTTTTAGTTCATGTAGTTATGATAAACTATGGGAGATTTTCTGGCACCTTACCCTGTCGTAAAAATTTTGATCTTTAACAGCATCAGGATTTCTAAACCTAATTGCTGCACTTCACTGTCCCAGCTTATAAAGGAGGACCTAGACATCATGTTTTGAATTTCTCTTTATGACAACCATAGGCTACTCATTTCTTAGGTTTTACTAATGTAGAAATTACAGGAACGTAAGCCATTTTTAGAATTTATAATAGGAGAATATTAAGATACCCGATTTCATATACCTTGAATCTCGTTTTGGCTCAAGTTTTCTGTTTAACTTGTACTTTGATATTGGGATTTTAATTTTTGTAACAGATGTATGATGTCAACAAAACATTTTCTGGGTATTTGGAGGTTTTTTGCCACCAGAACTGTCTTCAATTTAACATATTATCTGCATCGTTTGGATTTAGTGGAAAAAATAGACAGCCGTCTGGAGGGAGGGGGACAAATTTGTGAACATAAGTATATAGACAGTATCTTTTCGGTTGTAAGTTAAAATGAACTTGAAGTTTCTTTGCAGCTTGAAACTTTAAGAGTTCTACTTCAGGTAAATGTAGCAAGCATATAACCTAATTTAGTCAGCTGAAATAATTAGACTTGTAGGTGAAGGGGACCAAAGTTTTGCCATCCAAAATGTGCCTTTTGAGATATTGATTTAAGCTGGTTATTCAGAAACAAAGAAACTTAGAAAGAACTTTTGACCCTCCCCCTTCCTGCCTAAGAGATTCAGATAGAAAGGCAGGCTCCGGGAAGGGAATCTTGGTGCATTCGCCCTAGCATTAGTTAGGATGGCTCAAAGCGAGGGCCTGTTAGCTAGATTCTGCCCAGCATCCCCGGGTCCCATAGTTTCTGGATTGCCTAGCAGGAATTTGTTAGCCATGTATGTTATGACCTTTTTCAGCTACCTATGAGGCGCCTTTTTTTCCCCCTTTCCCTTCTCCTTTTCTCCTTTGTCAGCTGCTCCAGTGCCTCTTTGGGTCTCAGTCTTATGGCACCCCCGAATGTGCATTTGTATAATAAACTTTGGACACTTTCTCTTTTTAATTTGCTTATTAGCCCAGCTAGAAGAGCTTAGAAGGTGGGAAGAATATTATTTTTTTTAGCCCCCACATAATATAAAAATGAGTGTTATATCTCTCCCAAAGGATTTAAAATTTAATTACTCACTAAGAGAGAAACTAATTGTTAGCTCATTTTAACTTTGTAACATGAAAATTTACCCCCTCATAGAGAATTAGTATTTGCATATTTTGCACAAAGCTGCTTATACCCTGAAAGAGCAGGCAAAAGCAGTTTTGTAAAATTAACTTGGTAGAAGTTCAAGTGAATTTTTTTTCTGTTTCTCTAAGATGAATTTCATTAAATTTTTATGCTTTTAGTTTTCCCCAATATGGAGGTAATAAACTGACTCTGGCAGACTGTGGTTTTTGCATGAAGCAAGCAGAAAAGTGTGTTGTGAAAAGAGGGTAGATTGATGTAGGGTAGACTATCTTAGTCAACTTTCTGTTGTTGTAAAATTATTAAGCAATTCTTTTCCACAGCATATATTTCAAAAATAGATATTGCTTCATTTTATTTAATGGTTATTATTATTTTTCTTCCTCTAAATGAAGTAGTGAATATATGTAGGCTAGCTTTGATAATATTTTGAGTTCTCATTTCAAATCACTATAATAATTAACAGTTATCTCAAACCTTATAAATTGAGTTATCTGCTTTATGTTGCCTCTCATCACTATATGAACATTTGATAGTCTCTAAAGAAATGTGTCAAAAAAGAACAATCATAAAAATGCTTTAGGAAGAACATTAATTGTACATTATAGCCGTTTGTTTTTAATAGCATTTTATTGAAAAAGTGACAAGTCTTTCATTTTGAGTGGGGACGTTTAAAGATCCTATTCTTGCTTTCCTGGTGTTCTCTTTGGTTTTAGCCCAAGTAAATTTATGAAGAGGAAGACTGAAGAGAGGAGAGAAAGAGGGGGAGGGGTCAGGGGAAGGAAGGAGAGAGGGAGGGAGAGAGGGAGAGGGAGAGAGAGAGATTGTCCCCAGCATACACCTGTTCTTTTGCACCAGATTTCAAAATGCATTGTTTGAGATGTAGGATAAAAATTTTCAAGAACACAGAAGTAAAACTGAAAAAATGACTCTAAAAAGAGAAGTGGACTAAGTAGTTAAGCGATAAATATATCATTTTGTAGATAGTACTTCCATTTAAAAGCATAGTACTCTGAAAAATTTACTGCATCATCATACATTACATATTTCTAATTACTCTTACTTCTAATGATGTTAATAATAATAACTAATATTTATATAGCACTTTGTGTTTTCTCTTTGCTAACATACCCTATTTAATCTGTTTCTTGTTTGTTATTTAGGGCTTTATGGTTGGTATATGTGGATAGCACTCTCTGATAACAGTTCATCTTTATTGCTCCCACAGCACATTCCCATTGAGCATACATACCATTTTTATTATTTTCATTTAAAGATAGAAAATGAAGCTCAAAAATGTTATATGGCTTCATTGTTACTTTATGATATTACTATAAATAGTCGACGTTAATTTTGGTCAGTGTTTAATAATGGCTCCTTATAGAGTTGTTAAGGCTGGGTGATTTGTTTAGCACTGAATAGGTATTTGATCCCATCTAACTACTTTGAAGAACATTTTTGTTATTTATAGAACATCATAACAGTTTAGGAACATTAAGACTATATTATTATATGGTCTTAATTGACTTTCACTAAATATGTAAAAGCTTTTTCCTCTTCAAGAGAAAAATTTAATCGAAGATATACCATTTACTATCACTGTTTACAAGGAAGAAGGCAAGCGTTTACAAACATAATGTAAATAAAAAGTCAGATAAAGGGCATGTAACCACAACCTACTATCTAATACAGAACATCAAAAGAGAATTTTTAAATACTAATCCAGGGGAAGTTCTCTGTGCGATTTTGATTATTTAAAAAAGAGAGGGCAGCTACTTTCATACACAAATATTTATAAACTTTCATTTAACATTTTACTAATTCACAGATTATGTTTTTCACAGTAAATTAGAAATTCCTACTGTTTTGGATTTTTCAAAATTAGATCACATTTTATAATAGTTTTTGAAAGTGATGAAAAATAATAAATATATAATGAATGATTTATTATTGAGACTGGATCATTGCCGAAATTAATTCTGAGTTATAAGTCGAATTTACTAATGAACCCTGAATACTCTTTTGTGGACTATTCTTTATTTTTCAATAGCTGTAGTTATATTATTGTATTTATGCATTTCTGTGAGACCATTGTACTCAGACAATCATAGTAGTTTTTTGTATTATAGAAACATCATATTTATTTACAGAAATTTTTCTTGAACATTATTTTAATCTGTTTTTAAACAGTGTCTTAAGAATAAGGTTTTTTGATGCAGTGGAAACTGTTTCACTTGGCAAGTTAGGTTACAGCTGTGTTATCTATGTCACCATGATGTGTATAAACATGAATATTACAGGTGTTTTCTGTGCAGGCTCTTTAAAGGAAGTACCTGCTGTTTTACAAAATGCTAGAGAAATGTGGATATGAAACATTTAACTCTTTCTTAATTGAAAGGAGTCACTTTTTTTTTTTTTGCATTTCTTTGCATAACTTTTAAAACCATTCTGTTTTGTTATTAATAATGTCAACTTCATCATAAGCTAACTTGTTATTAGTAAGACAGATTTACTTTAATAGAATTATGCTTTTATTACCACTATATTCCTTTCTTGATAAAACCTATTATGTTTTGTAAACATAGAAAACTAAGCATGTAAATCATTACCTCTCCTTTTGACCTACCATGTGACATGGTGTGCTTTGTAAGCAAATATTTCTCATTCAATTTTTGCATCAGTGACCTAGGAAATTCACTCTAGTTTCTGATTTGGCTTTTCTATTACAGGTCAACAAAAATCTCTCATTTACTTCAACCCCATCCTCTTCACAACAGTCTAAGTTAAAACAGTCGAACGTGCTGGACACTCGTCAGATTCTGCGTCGGTTTGATTTCAGTCAGACCGGTGAGCCTCTTCCTTATTTTGACTATTCTTTCAAATGTTCAAATGCTATTTTTTTTTCATGAATTTCATTTATTTCACTTCAGAAATACAGCTCATATCATCGTAATGGTCAGTTTGGTCAGTTTTCACACTTGAATTATATTCCAGCATCCTTTTTTTCCTTTAAAAATTTACTAAAGATTTCAAAAGCAATTGTGAATTTGGTAATTTAATAGTAGATACTCTCAACCTCTGTTCTATTGAACAGATAATAATTGAAAAGTAGCAAAACATGTGAGTTTTAAACATGTTTACTATTAAAACTGATTCAGTTTCCCTTAGATATAGGAACCATAATTAATTTTATGTTATAATTCATGTCAAAGAATCCAAGGTAAAATGCATCTTGGCAGAAATAGGATCCAGCCTGCCTGTGATATCATGTTTCTTCAAAGTTAGCAAATTAATAAAATAGGCAAAGAAACTAGTTACAGAAATCTAAGTGAATCACTGAGTTGAAACTATATAATTGAAAATTTTTAGGCCAGTGTTTTAAATTAATTTGAATAAGGTTTTGAAAGAACATCAAAGAACGAGCATTTAGGTGAGAATGTTACTTTGGAGATCGAAAGATGACTATTTCTATTCATTAGCTATATTTTTTAGACAGTATTTTTTTCTATCATTGAATTCTTTTACAAAGATAAGAACTGAGAATAACAAAACAATTATCTTTGAAATTTTCTGATTTGAAAGTATTTGGAGTTTACATATGCAAGGTATTTTAATACTGCTTTATAAGTTACATATTATGGTGAGAAACTACTTGGATCTGGAACTCTTATATTCACTCCTGACTGTGCCTTTTGTTCTCTTTATTACCTGTGAACCTTAGAATATTCATTTGGAAACTAGAAATGATGTTTATAAATTGTTGAAGCTCAAATCACATAGCACATATACTTTGTCAGCATAAGGTACTATACAAATATAACATATTTAAATACTAAACATGATGAGTATGTGTATGCTAGCTTTGAAAATACTGAATACTAACTTCAAATCACTATAATGATTAAGTTATCCCAAACTTTAGAAATTTAAATTTAATCTGCCAGCAGTTGGAGACATAGTGTTTATTGGTCATTCATATGTATAATGGAGAGCACACCAGGCCCTGTCTTTTTAGACTCTTATTCTCTGCACCCTAACTAGCTACTTGGTTTGCCTTCAGATCCTGTCGTTTTATTGATGAGGAGGAAGGGAATCTGTCTCCACCAGTGGATCCCTATCATTTTTCTCCTGAGAGCTAAAATTCTTCTGGGAACAAATCTTTCATTTCATACTTTAGAATTAAAGGCATAGAACAGAAATATTTGGTTGAGTTAATATATTGATTAAAATTCATTCAAGTAGTATCTTAAGTTTGTCAGCCAACAAGGTCTAGATGATAGATATAAAATTCTTTCCTTTTCTGTAAAGGGAAAGATCAGAGAGGATAGATAGGAAGGTCTTTGAAATAGAAGAGGGATTACTGAGACAGATAACGAATAATGAGAAAGAATAAAGAGAAAGCTGGATGTGATAAAGACAAGCCTTAGAAATTTCACCATTGTATATGGGATTGGCTCCATTTACCTTCAGCTTTCCTTGGCCATATATAGGTCTTGAGTCAGTGTATTTATAGCATGTGTGTGCCTCCATGTCCACTCTCTCAGAAGCATTACCATTAAGCTACATGATGCACATGATAACACTGCTCTACTTGATTTTGTTTTAGTTCTTAATGTGCCTGACCTCATTTTAACGCATAATCTTTAATTTTTTTTTTTAAACTTTATTGAGATGTCACAATATAGAAAACTTATAAAAGCAGAATACGTAGTCTGTTGCAAAATGACCAAATTACTCCCTTTTTTTCATTAAAAAGCCAGTCTTTGTGGAAAACATCCTGCTATAGGAAACAGGTGAACTTGTTTCTATACGTGACTCCATTGTTAAATGACAATAGAGTCTTGAACAGTTTCTTCAGGCCTCAGTTTTCTGATCCCCACAAGTACATAAGGGCTCTGGATTTGATGAGTTTCTGTCATAAAAATTCTGAGGTTCTATTCAGTATTCAAACCAGTTTTAAAAGGGAATAGTTAAGTATTTTTGACTCTACAAATAACCTGTTAGAATCAGAGATACAGAACTGCAAAAATAATAATGTAGATAGATTTTCAGTAAGATTTTTAAACATCCTATCTAAATAGTCAAGTGATGTCTGTAGATGTTTGGCTTTGTACAATATAAAGAAAGGCTGTTTACACAGAGCTAGTCAGTACGGGCCCATTAGCCATCTTGGTAGAGGCTTAAGAACAGGGTTGATTTGAGGGAGTGTGTGTGTATATATGAGTTTATATGCTGGAAGGCTAGTCTCCAAGGTAGGTTTATTGTCTGTGGTCTGCTCTAACTTCTATGGACCTTATTCAGGGTGAGTTCTAGGTAATGGAGACTGCTAGTAAAGTATTTCTTCCTTCTTTGGTTTGTATTCTTCAGTTTCTAGAGTACTACCTTATTCATTCTGAAATCATTTTAAGTGGCTACATTGTTTAAGGCTCTCATCTAAGGATAGGGACTAAATACTGCAGTCTCAGTCCTCAGGGAGCTTACAGTCTGGTTGGAGAGACAGTGAGCATATAGCAAATCATTTCAAAGTGGGGTGGGATAAATTCTAAAATCACCGTATAAATAAAGCATCACTGGAATAAAGGTTTCTCAGACTTTCCATGACCAAACAGAATGCTTGATTCCCTGCCCCAAAGCCCTTCGCCCCATTTCCACTTCCCCTGCCACACACCAGGTCTTCCCAGTCCCAGCACTCTCTACCACATTTACCCAGCAGTTTAGCTAAAACTAGGAGCCGTTCCTGATTCTTCCTCTTCCCTCCACTTGCCCACTTCCCCTCTTGTCTCTTAGCTTATTCTCCCCATAGCAGTCAACATGATTCCTTGAAAAATAAATTAGATCGTGCAACTGCCCTGCTTAAAACTTAAATGTCTTTCTATCACAATTAGAATGAGTTCCAGGGGCCTTACCCTGTCTTATAAAACCTTCAGTGACCTTGCCTTTGTCTTCTTCATAGGCCTCATCAGCAAGTGGGGCTTCAGGAAAGCCCACTGAGCCGAGAAGCAGGTAACCACACATATACACTTAGAAAAGAGCTTTGTATCGCTAGGGAGTGCTTTGAGTCTTAGTTTAGCTGGAGGAAATGTGAGGTGGATGTGTTTAGGAAAAACTGAGTTTGCAAAGGTAGATTGGGGTCAAATTGTGCCCTACCGAGTAATTCACGTTTTCTTTTCTAGGTAACAAGGTATGAGTGTGAAAGATGAAAAAAGGTGTTTTTAAAAAAAATACAGCTGGTGTCTGAATAAGGGGTGGGTTAGAAGAGAAAAAAAAATCTGGATATAACTTCTTTGAAATACTTATTTTAGACTGTTCCTTGGGCTGATATTCTAGGTTCTTAATTACAAAATAATAAATTAGTTAATCCTATTAAAGTTAAAACTATAAATCTTTCCTGAGTGATATATAAGAAAGAAAAGTGTACAACTTTGTCTATTATACTTCAGTAAAGCTGGGAGATAAAAAGAAAGAAAATTGTAATTTTAACATTTTAGATTAAATTGTAGGTTATAGCTCATAATGCCCCACCATGTAGTAAACATGTTATACTGCATCTCAAAACTGTTTCTATACTTCTGTAGCATAATGAGGGAAATCTCTAAAACAATAACAGGCAACTTGTATTTGTTAAAAAAATTATAAAATGCTTTTTATATATGTCCTCTGATTCCCAACGAAACACGCTGATAAGTAAGGTAAACGTTAAAATTGTAAGGAGTGAAATCTTCTTAGAGCTTCTAGGACCTTGGAACTTTTGGTATTCAGTCCCTTTAGAGTGAAACAGAAGCAAATAGGGCGACTTGTCAGAACTCATGTAGCTAGTGGCAGTTGTGTCTAAAGCAAGATCTCACTTCTAGCTTAGTACTCATCCTTACCACACCAAAATGCCTCTTCCTAGAGAAGAACACAAGTTCAGAATGTGAAGTGGGCCGTCTGCTCAAGAAGACCGTTCCTGGAGCCACACCTTTATTCTTGGCCCATGGTCTTCCCACTCCACCAAGAGGTCTCTCTGGTTGTAGGTGTTATCTTTTGTTACGAGCTCTAGAGGTCTGTGATATACTGCAAAGTAATAACCTGAACAGTACTATTCAGAATAGGCATAGTTGTTAAAACTGAGATATCAAGGAGATATTTTCTAAGGATTAATCAATTTATATTTTTCTTTGACCTTTGACCTTTAAATACAATTCTGTATTTGCCAAGCCTGTATTTTAAAGGCTTGGTTCCAGTGAAACTGTGGTAGTCTCCAGTCAATTCGAGAGGTTCTCTGCAGAGAAATTTTGTTCTGTGACAGCCCATCAGAATCCCAGATCCCACTCAACCATCTCAAGAGTCCTTATTATAGAAGTAAATTTTAAAATGTGGATTATTCAGTAAAAAATAAAATCAATCACTGTTGGGGGATCAGGGGGGTAACTGGAAGTGGTTATTCCATTGGCAGTATTATTTTTGTGTATTTATTTTTGAATGACAGCATGTTTCATTTTTATATACTTGATATATCTTTTCACAGCATTGTGCAAAATTAAATTCAGTTCATATTCAATAGATGAGAAATGCAAAATGAAATGAATCATTCTAATAATATGACTTTATTAATGCAATCTTTATAACATCTTTTTTAATTGTAGACTTGGAGTTTGATGAGAGAGGCAGAGTATAACATGGTTTTTAAAGACAACCAATAGCTTGACTTCTCCATGTTTTCTTTGCATTCTCCATTAGACCATATAAACGTGTATTAAACTTGACAGCCAACCATTAAATCTAACTTTTTACCATATCCTAGAGGGCAAGGTATTTGATTTAAACAAATCATAACATCATTCAAATGACTTAAGTATTGGTTAGGAGATCTGTCAACTTAACTTTTGTGCTTCTGCATGTTGAATAATATTTGAAGAACCATATTTTTCTATTTATTCTCTATGACTTTCGTAAGTATACAGTGTTCCCTTGGCCAGGAGTAAAAAATTAAAGTTTAACTCTTAAAATTAGGAGCTGTTTTTCCAGTTAAATTGTATTGTTTTCAAGATTTCCGTATTTCTTAAGGTTTAATATTTTTTATAGAGAAATACAGTTTTCAAATAGTATAACCGAAATGTAAAAGGAATCCGGGGTTGTAATTTCACCAGAGATTCTGTGATATCTTTATGTAACCCATTGTAGAAGGTAGATTACATGTAAACTGGAAACAAGATAGTTCTTGTATTTCAAAAGAAGGAAAAAAACATTTTGGCAAAAATTAAGAATTAGAATAACTCAATAAACACAGGTGATAGTTAAAGGGGGTTTCCATTTTAAGGAAGGTAAAATGAGCTTCAAAGAACTTTCTCATCCCATCAGAATTGGCACAGTTTTCTGTTAGTATTACTTAATGAACTTTAAACTATTAATTGAAAAAGAATGTTTTATTGAATTCTGATTTCAAACCTTCAGAATTCCAGGATGTAAGTTTAGGTGGTGGGATGGGTTAAAGGAGTTAATTCACTGTCATAGAAAAGACAGTCTACAGAACTAACTGATTTTCTATAGACAAATGTACTTCATGGTACTAAAAAGAATAATGTTTTTATGGCACAATTTTTAAAAGCGGGAATTTGTTCAATCTCAGTTCGAGACATGTGCTTTATGGTGGCAAAGGCACTGAAGGCCTGAAGACTTGGGCCTGAGCCCTAGTCTGCCACTTCCCACCTAAAATGTGTTCTACTTTATATGAATTGTCTGCGTCATAGAATCATGAAGATCAGAAAAATATTTTTAATACTTTGAAATCCATAAGATCTTGTGAGACTTAAGAACACGAGATTTTATGGGAGAGTCTTTTGATTTCGTTTTTAAGTTTGAAATCATGCAATTTGCCATGTGGCCAAAGGAACGGAGAAGATCTTGTTTTAAAACATAATTTAATAAAATGTAGTAAGTGATTATTATAGAAAAAAAAAGACATGTCAGAGAGGCAAATAATGGGTATAAAATTTTTAAAGTATGTCAAAAAAGACATTAAGATGAAGTAATATTAAGAGGAAGTTTTCAAAAAGGCATCTCAAACTTTAAATAATCCACTATGACCCACTTAACTTTTGGAACTTGGGCTTTCCACATAAATACTAGTCAACACAAAATCTGGAGGTGAGACTATTTTCATATTTGGGTTTTTCTGGACACTGAGCAAAAAACCTTGATTATGTGAATTCTTTCCCTTTAACACATGACTATTTTATATTCCCCTTACACAAAGACAGAAATTTCATTAGACTTTTTCTTTTTTTGGTGTCATGCATAATTGGATTCTTTAAAATGGATATTTGGTACATATCAAATATTATTCAACATGTAGGTTTAAGGTGCCACTTTAGTAGCAGTATCAGAATTATACTAAGAATTCTCCAGTGATCTGAGTTAATCCACTTATTAAAGATTAAAATTTATCCTCAGTTGTAATAAAAGCCCCTCTATATTCTGAATAATGTCATATGAATTAGTAAAGTGTTTCTCTTTTAATAAAGTATATTCTACATATTTATCATTCCCTAATTTAAAAATCATTTTTATCAACTCTATTAAATATCAATATACTTAATGAATGGTTCTTCATGCAAAGGATAAGCATTTAGTATTAATTTCTCCATTGAAAGACTAAATTTCTCCTAATACTCTCTGACGGGAGAATATGAATTCAGATTTTTCTCCTATTTGAATATGCTGATTGGAATGAACTTAAATTTGCTGACCCATCTCCTAGCCATTTATTTTATAAGAAGCTATTTTATATGATAGTTACATGGTTAGTATATAGTTCCAACCTTAGAATTTTCAACCTTTTCCCCCCAATTTCTTAAAAATAGAAAGCTTATTTGAAGCTACTCTTTTTCAGTCACTTTTCTCCCTCTCTTCATCCTCTCTCCTCCCTCCCTCCCTCCCTCTCTCAGTCTCTCCCTCCCTCCCACTCCTTCCCCCTTTACCCTATGGGTGTGTGTATGTATATATTTAGTTTCAGAACCTACTAAATGTAGTTATTGAAGTATATTGTAGCATTTGCCCAGTGGATTAATTTTAAAAGGGAATCAATTATATTCATATTCAGTGGAAAATTAAAAGAAAACAACTGAATGCCATAAACTATAAGAAATTTAAAAAATCTTATTAATTTAATGAATATAAAAGCCACATAATTTAATCCTAACAAAGCCAAAATACATGCCCGATTATTGTATTTGTATTTTGTAGATATTCTGATGTTTACCTTTTCCATAGCTTTCCAATTGATGTATTAACAACTTCTTAATTTAGCTTTTTTTTATATTTTGAAGATTTAAAGAAGTTATTTGCATGTAGCATCTTTTTTAAAAAAGATCAAATGAAAAATTTTGAGAGGTCCGGCAAAACTTAACAGCTCTTATAGTATATATGGCTCTGAAGTATGAAATCTAATCTCAGAAAAGATATTCGGCCTCAAACTTGTGTAGCAAGATACATAGGGTAACCACTTTGGGCATATATGTAACAGAAATGTAATCATTGCCATGAGTGAGCTTAAGTTTCCTGAAAGAAGCCTCTGTCTTTTACTCTTCTGTCTCATTTCTGTTGAAAGCATTACCATTCTTTCAGGTAGAAACTGGACTCATCTTTGATGACTCTTCTCATTTCTTTTTTCTAAGTAATTGGTCTCAGAGTGTTCTCATTTTTTTATTCTAAATCTCATTTAATTCACCAATCATTCTTTTAATCTTTATTGTCCTATTTGTTCCTTTTCTCCAGTATCAAAATTTTGTGGATGTCATTATATTTTTCTAAGTAAAGTTCCTTTCTCTGAGTTGGCTTCCTCTGTGTTCAGTTTTTTCATCTGTATATGGGTCCTGTTTTATTCTTTCATGTCAACGTTTTCTTTTTCCTTGATTTCTAAGATCCTTGGCATCTGTCTATTTTTAAAAATGAAATGGGTACAAATACGGTGTTCCTCTTTTGTTGTGTAAATAGCTCTATAATTTCACTATTTCATTCACCTTACCAGAAGGTCTATTGAGAACTTTGTATATATAGCTACGACATACTAACTGGCAGCTTATGTTTAGAGTAAACAGGCAACATAAATGAGTCAGGCTGTCAGACTAATTGTCAGAATGAGACTAAGTAGGAAAATAGTATCCACTCTAGAAGTCTTCACTCTTACCAAAAGCTTTGTTCAATATTATTTTTAGAGACAATTCTACTGTTTTAGATAAATGCCTAGAGCATCCATTTTATGTGAGATCTGCAGCCTGTTTGGCTTAAGTGTTTTTACATATGACCCTTTCCTGGGTTTTGTTTTATTTCACCTCCTACAATATATGCTGAATCGATTGTGTTCACAGGTTCTCTGAGTTTCATTGTCGGATAGATTCTGTATCTACTGCAGTCTACTATAATGTTTTCAGACTGTTTCTAATAACTTCATCTTCTATAAATTTGTTTCAATCTCTAATCTGTTTTTTTTTTTTTTTCAAGATACCAGTTACTTTTACATTACTAATTCAAATGGTCAATTCTTTGTCCTTTCTTACTAGACTTATTAGCAGCATTGACACATTTGATCACTTCTTAATATACTGGTTCCTAGGACACCACATTCTCAGTTTTCCTCTCATCTCATTAGCCACTACTCTTTCTTCTCCTTTGCAGATTCTTCCTCTTCTATGTCTTATTAGATTGTCCCACCGCAGTCTGATACTTTTTTATTCCCTATATATGTTCACTTCCTTGGTGATCTCATGACTATAAATAAAACCCATTTGCTAGTGATTCTCAAATGTTTATCTTCAGCCTAGACTTCTTTTCTGAACTCTAGACCTGCATAGGCCTATATGGTAGCCTCTAACCCTACATAGTAATTGAATAAATGTGTCTAGCGTGACTTAGGAACTAAATTTTTAATCTTATTACACTTTAGATAGCCACACGTAGCTATCATATTGGATAGTTCAAACCTCCAAAATCTATGTAAATCTTTATTATCCGACACCAGACAAATTAGACATTACGACATAAAGAATAGATTACTAGTTTTTTCAATTGAATACAAATAATGCTTTTAAAATTAAAACTCAAAACTCTATATCTGAATATAATATCGAAGAATTCATGATATTTTATTATCATGATTGTGCAGATGTTATTAATAGACAATATTGATTAACTTGAATAGGGACTGTAGAAGTTTCTTATTTTTTTTGCATTTAAATCAATACATGATATTGTGGTAGCACTTAGCCAAGAGATCAGAGACACCTAAATTTAGACCCAGGTTCTTAAACTGTGACCTGGAGCAAGTTATTTTATCTTAATGACTTGTCATTTGAAAATGGAGGATAGGAAAGTATTTATTGCAAGTCAGAGTTTTAAAGTACCTACTTATGTTTGACTTATAATGCAAAAAGGATTAGAGATATATCTTTATGAGTATATTCTTTATGAGTATATTCAAAACTATTTTAATTATTGAACCTTTTTATTTTAAATTTACCCAACTTCCCTCTAAACTTTAGAAAGAGAAATCACTATGTTCTTAGAATTAAACTTAGTAAATGTCTTATGTTAATAGCCATATTCCTATAGTACGTATATAGTTTTTCAAAACTACTTTTAGGAACACTGATTAAACATTTCCATGATATAGTGGTTTTTGTAATACAATGGTAAGTAGAAGACTCTAAAAGTTTCAACTTCTTTATCAGAACATAATTTATATCATGGTAAAAGTGAATTTTTTATAACACTGCTTTGCCTCCAGAGTAAAATGAAATTGTCAGTATTCGATTCACTCAGAGGTGAGGATTAAAGGAAGAATTGCAACAACTTTATATGGCTGCAACAGGCAAGGTGAGAGAGCAGGTTATAAAATAGACCAATTATTTTTCACCAGACATACCTTTATTGTTTGTTTTTATGGTTCGAGAATAAGACTACATTTAGTAGTTTAATATCAACCATATGATACATTTTACTGTTTTTAAAATCTTGAACTAAAATTGACAATTTTTCACTTTTTAAGACAATTAGGCATACAAAATAACACAAGTATATTTCAAAATATGTAATTTTTTTTTTTTTTTTAGGCTAGGCAACCCTTGGTTGATCTCGCAGATTGCAAGCACCTTATCAGCTTACAATCCCTTATTTTTTATTTTTTACGCCTACAGTACCTGGTCTTCCTAGCTGGTCTCCTATCCAGGTAATAACCAGGCCTGACCCTGCGTAGCTTCCGAGATCAGACGGGTTTTGGGCTTGTTCAGGGTGGCATGGCTGTAGACAAAATATATAATTTTTTAAGTAGATTTTTCCATAAGTATTTTCTCATAATAAACTTAGTTTTATATAGTTTTGAATAAAATGAGTATTCCATAATTTGGAAGCCTTTCTCGAATTGCTAAATATTATGGTTACTTTTATTTTTTCAGTATTATAAAGAAGACATCTGTATATCAAAATGTTAATCACATCTCTGATAATGAAAAGTATTCATGTTTAATATAAAAGGTAAAATTTGCTACATACTAATCACATCTACTCATTCCTTTTCTTTGTGTGTACCTGCACATTAACATTTTACATATTTCCAGTAAATGTCCATTTTGTACTTTATGTTCTATGATTCTATGAAAAGTGATTTGTCTTAAAAACCAGTGAACATTTTTTATTTACTGCTTTTGCTTGGAGTGGGCACCACTTAGAATCAAAGAAGCAGCTCTTAATGTTTTCTTATCTGGTCAGGGGGAAAGAGTGAAGTGCCATTTATATCCTAAAAACAATAATTTATTTTCCTCTGTAAATTTCTGTATCCCAAAGTAACTTTTTAAAAAAGTTAATCTATGACAAATGCTTTAGTTTTTAAACATTTTGGTTTGTGTCCATTGTAGGCCCTGGAAATCCAGGGCAAAGGGACTATCTAAATTAAGTTCTCATTTTCTCTTACTCAGGTCATACTTTTCTAAAACTACTCAGCATAGCCCTAAGGTTTCTCTTCAACTAGCTAAGTGCATACTTTTGCATTTTGTGGTTTAGTCAGTTTGGTCTGGATAGTGAGTAGTCTGTGATATCATAGAATTTACTGGTAATGTTTTCTGGAAATGAATATCCATCACTTATTGAAAATGTTAACTAACAATGGAAATTAGGTTTAGGAACCAGACCTTCTGGTAATGATAGACACGTCTAGGTAATATTGATTTGTATTTTCCAGAATTTTAAATGTGTGTTTTCAGGAAGCTTTTTCCTTGAATGAAAAGTGAATGAAAATGTAAAGAATCCCTCTCAGTGTTGTTCTTAGCAACTTCCCTATGAGTTTGAGAGCAAAGTTGATGACAAATATGGAAACTAAGAAATGAGTAAATGGAGTGACTGGTCATTTTTTAAAAATAAGAGGTTTTGCATTATATATGTTCAAAAGTAAAAAGTAGAACATTGTTTTAATGTTCTAACTTCAGGCAATTTATTTTTTCTCAACTTTGTCAACTAAAAAGCATTCAACTATAATTTCACAAGGAGTGAAAATTGAGAATAATTTTTGACAAACATCCATCTTTTTCTTTTTGAGCAGAACCAAAAATACTGTATTTTAGTAGAAGCACTCCAACAAAAGCTATTACCAAGTTTAAAAACTAAAAACCATTTTATACTTTATCAAAAATTAATTCACTAACCAAATTAATTCATATAGGAGGAGAGCCTACTATGTGATAGGAACTAGGCTAAGCCCTAGAGAAATGGAAAAGGAAAGACTGCCCTCAAAGTCTTCCCAGTCTAGTTGAAGAATCCAGCTGGCAAAGAAATAGTAACAATATAGTAGGATCGAGTTCAACAGGAGGTAAGCATAAAACACTTAGGGAAAGAAATCAGTAATTAAATATATTATTCTTATAAAATACACTTCATTTTATGGCACCGCTTAGAATTCTGCGTTGTCTATACAATATATAAACAGTATTGTCCACTTAGGACTCATCCAGGTAATAGCTTAGAGCTAGGAATCTGGATTTTGTTGCAGACTAATGTGTAACAGGTCATGTAATAATCTTAGTTATTATGCTGTATCCGTCATATCTGCCTCCCAAGGGTGTTCTGGTATTTTGGAGAAAAGTGGGTTAATAATTATAAAGCACTCCTGTTTCCTTCATATTAATGTGTGTGACCGTGTGTGTGCATGTGTGTGTATATGTATTGTATATATTTGCCCTGCTTTCAAAAGGAGTCAAATCTTTCACATCTCACAGTTGTTATATTTTGAGCAAAGTAGGTTTTTAATTTTGGGGTTTTTTTGGAGGGGGTGTCTTATTTTTTTTTCTTTTTGTAGAAACATTATGAAGCTTTATAATGTCATCTCTCTTTTTATTCTGTGTATATCAAAACACTTGGAAAGATGATGTTAAAGGCAAGGTTAAATGCACAGTATAGCAGTTAGGCAAATTAATGTACTTTTTAATATTAATTGAACTTTTACAGAAAAAAATTGATATAGTATAATCATATTTTTAAAATGACTTATTTTTGCTTCGAGTTATGGAAAATGTCTTCTAAATTATTATGCTTATTTCAGAATTTAAATTTATTACCTTTCCCTAGAATTTAAATTATATCTTTTACATACGTTTCTGAGAACATGAGTTCTCATCTTCCCATATTCTCAATACCACACCAGTGTAATAAATGAAAATACCATTCCATTATTAAATCTTTTTTCATTTTAACTCTGTCCCTTTTCGTTTTCTGTTTTTAATTCTAAAGGATGTTTACCTCTCGCACATGCAGATACTGAGAATACAAGATTCATTCATACATTTAGTACAAGATTCATTCATACATTTAGTACAAAATTCATTCATACATTTAGTACAAGATTCATTCATACATTTAGTAAAGTGCCCAGTGAGTACTCACTTTGTCCCAAGCACTGTTATAGATGTTATGTGAATATATCTGTGAACAAAACAGGTAAATATCTATGCCCTTGTTCACCTTACGTTCCAGTGGAGGCAGACAGTGAGCAAATAAATATAGAATAAATAGCAATCAGAGTAGGGAAGAGGGATAGTGTGAACTGGGGAGTGAAGTTAGGTTGCCGTTGTAAATGGGGTGGTCAAAGAAAGCTTCACAAAGAAACTGACATGCGTAGAATTTTGAAGAAGAAAGAAAACCATATTGGATGGTTAGCAAGGATAGCATCCCCAACTAAGATTCTGAGTCAGGAATGTGTTTGGCTAGAGTAGAGGGAATGAGGGGGGAAGTAGAAGGCAGTGAGAGGCCAGAGGGATCATGAGGGGCCAGATTGTACAGAACCATGTATGAATGAAGTGTAGAACACCAACCCATCTCCAGCACAGACAGAGACATATTTTAAAGGGGGAGGATGGGATTATATAGTCTGATTTTTGCTATAATAAGAAAATGAACAAAGTGTACTGGAGAGTATATATAATGCAGTGATAAATAATTCCTCATAGAAAAGGTGATATTTAAACTAATTGTTATCAGATGTGAAGACTAATAATTGTAAAAGATGTTAGGGCTCAGAAGGCCAGTTAAAAGATGATTTTAATAATTGAGATGGGAGAACAGGACTGAAGTAAGAAAGTAGAGAGATGTTAAATCATTAAGTATTGAAAATTTGGAATGTGAAGGGTAAGGAGTAGAGAAATGGAATTTGAGGGTAACTAAGGCTTCTAATTTTGGTGAATGAGTAGATGGCAGTCTGTTAAAAATAGGGAAATATAGGAATTTTGGAGAAAAGTTAATGAATTGTATTTTGAATATATGGAGTTTGAGATACCTGGAAGACATCCAGAGTGAAATATCTAATAACATGTTCGTTCATTTGTGCCTCATTTGTTAACTATCCTACTATGAGTCAAGCCCTGTGCTAGGAACTTGACTACATACTTTGAAACATAGGATTGGAGCATAAATATAGATTGAGTCAATGGCATATGTGTAGTCTTTGAATCCACAGAAGTTAATGAGATAAGCTGGAAGAGGCTATTGAATGAAAAGAGGCCAAAAGACTAACTATTTAGGATGACTATGAAGTTGATAGCTTGGATGTTTGCTATCCAAAAAGAGAATAAAGAAAACAATTGAGCACATAAGCAAATATAACAAGCTGCTTTGGTGATATATGCCTTTTTAAAAAAAAAAAATTCTTCATTGCAATAACAAATATGTATAAAAAAGAAATGCCTAAATTATCATTTTATACCCTTTATCTTTTTTGACCTGTACTTGTGATTTTCAAGGTACTATAACATTACTATTAAAATAATTAATAATTAGTGTTAACAACTTACAGGTACTAAATTATATTTTGAGGATTGAACATACAGAATTAAAGTATTTTTATCTTGTCTGTATAATAAATATGTGGCACAATTTTATTTGAAATGTACCAGACTGTCCTCAGATTAAATATCTAGAGCGTGTGTCACAGGATATGATTTGAACAGACTTCAGTCTCCTGTTAAGAGTTTACTGAGGATGTTTAATTAATACTAAAAATTGTATGCAGTTCTCGATAGTTTTTAAATAGAAGTAAGTACTATAGGATTTTAACTAATTATTGGTTAGCACAATTAAATTATTTCGAGCATCAGTTTCAAAGTTAGGTAAAGATATACTAACTGTATATTCATTGGATCAGTGAATTTAATTTTGGATTACTGTTTGGGAATAAATAGCACAGATCATTAGAGACTGGCCTAGCCTAGGAGATCTTCCCAGAAGTGTGAAGCTTAACTGAAGTTCAGAAAATTAAATTATACTCACTCTTGGTGGCAGGCTGAAACCAGGAGCCATGCTGTCTAATTGTTTCAGTCAACATCATAGAGCTACCCACTTTTTCACAAGCAGTAACTTACCATCCTCAAATTTTCTGGACTTCTTCCCTCCTCGTTTCCCAGTATCTTACCTACTCATTCATGTTTATATACCTTCCTGGTAAGTAGGTCACTACTTATTTCCACGACTAACACAGGAAAGCCTACTGATTTGTGGTTTTTAATATTCAGTGTGCTCTACCTCTGTGGTCTGTGTAGACATCCAAACCTTGTAGGCGCAGGGCCCTCATCTTTGACATTTCTGAGTTTGGGAGAATTTTTTTATATAATGTGAAAAGTGTAGTGTTCAAAGAATATGCTCTTTCTGAAATCTCTGAAATACGTATCCAGTAAATCAAGGGCTTCCCATAGCATTCTGAAAAAAGTCCAATATAAAATAAGTATTAACATATCACTAGGCTAAATGAAGATAAGCCAATTTAAGATTCACATTTATTAAAAATTCATTTTAGATGAATATTTAAAATATGAGATGACTATATTAATGGAGAACTTTAGCCTGTTTTACTACAAAATGTTTTTATTACTCATTTTCTGTATTCATGTATTCAATCAACAAGTATTTGTTGAATATGAACTTTATTACACAAACAACTAAAATAAATTTTAGTAACTATAGTGAGGAAAATGCTGTTACAGAGGATTGCACAGGAATGCTAAAGGAGGGGAGGAATGGGGAAGGTTTTCTAAATCAGAAGTGGGGTGGGGAGGAGAAAATCACAAACTGTTTCCTAGAGAACGCGATGTTTGACCCGAGGTTTCAAGGATGTCTAGGAAATAAGCTAAGAAGGGATGTTAGACAGGGAAAGAGCTTAAGTACACACTGATCGGAATAAAGAGCGGCTGGGGGGTGGTAAAGGTGAATGAGATGGCGGAACGTTAGTGAGCTAGGCAGTAGCTACATGCTAAATGGCTTTCCATGCCATTTTGAGTTAAGAAATTTGAGTTAAAACACTTGAGGAGCATGATTTTTTTCTAGAAGATTAAGCTCTAGAATGACAAAACAATAGTTTTCCCTTTTCTTGCCTATCTCTTTGAGGGTTATCAATTTTTTTCATTCAATTTGCTATACTACTTTACTGTAATTTTCTTTATATTACTCAAGTCATCCCCTAATTGGATGAAGAAGAGTGAGTCCAGCAGTGTGAGATGTCTTTGGAAGGCCCATGGAACAGGTCAGAGAGTTTGTTTAGGAAGCTGTTCCAAATGAGGAGTGTCCGAACTAAGTAGGGGGTCAAGTGGAAGACATGGATTTACTTATGTAGAAGATTTTGCAATGTTCAAAACCATTGAAAATCCACTCACCTACCATAAGGTTATTACAAGTCTACTATGGTAAGGGCCTATAATTCTTTCCCTAGCTTTATTTTGAAAATTTTTTAAACCACATAAAAGTTGGAAAAAAAAGTAAATTAAAATGAAATTCGCATTTGCTTTTTTCCTTCAAAAACTTCCTATGTCTGCTAAGAATCAGAATATTCTCCTACATAGTCATAGTACCATTATCACATCTAGGAAAATTAACAATGATTCTATAATAATCATCTAATAAATAGTTCATATTCAGATTTTCCTAACTGTGCCTAAAATTTCTCAAGCAATTTTTTGTTTACTTGATTATTTCATATAGCATCCAGTCTAGATTCACACATATATTGGTTATGTCATGTTAGTGTCATTTAATCTGTTAATCTAGAATCTTTTTTTGGTTTGTTCTTAACAACATTTTTTTAAAGAATCTGGCTGAGCCAGTCATCCTTTAGAATGTCCAGTGTTTTGATTTTGTCTATTTATTTTTGTCTAACTATTATCATAATTAAACTCAAGCTAGACTTTTTTGGCGAGAATACTGTGAGTGATGTGTACTTTATTGCATCACATTAGATGGTGTATAATGTCAGATTTTCCCACTATTAGTGTTAGTAAATTTAGTTCTTGATTAAGGTAATACATACAGATCTCTGTTGCAAAGAAAAATTTTTCTATTTATAATTGCTGAGTAGTATGGGGGATCATACTTTGAGACCATGTGAATGCCCCGTTCTCCATCAGCTTCACCGAATGGTTTCAGCATCCACTGATGATCCTTGTGCCTGAATTAACTATTTCACTGGTAAAGGGATGCAAATTGGTGGATTTCTAATGTTATCATTGCTTCTACATTTATTGGCTGATAAATGTAGAAGAGCGTTTTGTTTTTTTTCTTGCCTATCTCTTTGAGGGTTATCGATTCTTTCATTCAATTTGTTATACTACTATACTGTAATTTTCTTTATATTACTCAAGTCATCCCCTAATTGAGTGAAGAAGAGCCCTTTAGTATTCTCCTTTTTTCCTACTCTGTTACTAACACTGTATGCGATCCTTTTATCTTTGCTTATTTGCTAGTCAAAAATATAATCTATTTAGGGCGTATTTTCTTGATTACTAAAGAGATTAGGAGATAGTTTCATTTTCTTCAGTTTAATTAAGATATACCTAGGTGTGGTTTCATTTAAATATATCCTCCTTGGGGTTTGCTAAGCTCTTTGTATCTATTAGGTTAATGCCTTCATTACAAGTTAGAAAACTCCTAGCCCATTATTTCTTCACCTCTTTTTTCCATTTTCCTTCTGGAATTCCAGTTACACCTGTTTAGTCCTTTTAATGTAGTCATACAGATTTGATGTTCTGTTACTTCCTCCTCTGACCCTGTGCTTCAATTTAGGTAATATTTTTACTCTGTCCTCGAGTTCACAGATCCTTTCTTGAAATGTGTACCTTCTAATATTATGCCCATTTAATCACCTTTTCATTTCATCTATTACACTCTTCAGATATAGAATTGCCATTATTTCTTCTTCAAGGTTTCCATTTCTCTGCCAAAATTCTCTATCTTCTCACTCATTTTGCCCATTTTTCCTTGAAAATTATTTAACATATGTATAAAAGTTAAAGTTCATGTTTGCTAATTCCAACACTTTGATCATCTGTGGTTTCTTTCGCTGATTGTTATTTTTTATGGGTCACCTATTCCTGGTTATTTACAAGCCTCATAATTTCTGATTGTAGGTTAGACCTCCTACATATTTAGTAGAGAATGAATTTTTAAAAAATCTTCTTCCAGGAAAGGTTCACACTTTCCTTTTTCAGAAAGCTATGGCAAAGGGCGAATCTCTGTCCAATTCAGGAGTTGGCCTGGGTTGGAGGCTAGGCTGTTGCTGTAGTTAATTTCAGAATACTTATTAAATATCCAAAAAATAAGATCTGTTCCTCCCTCTAGGAGGACTTTGGGATTTAAACATCTAGAGATTGAGGGAACTCTCTTTCCGCTTTTTCGCCAGTTTCCTATATCACTGCCACAAAAGTCCTGTTGGAGAGAATTGATGGACAGAGAGGACTGACTCACATTTGGGGTCTTTCAGATTCCAGTCTATCATGTCAGCCCACATGATCCTTAGAAGTTCAGCTGATTTCTGTCTCAGCAAAATTGCTTTGCCTATAAAAGGCTTGCTCCTTTGCTCTTTATGTCTACATCTCTCTGATGACTTCATAGTTTATGTGAGGTCTTCTCAATATTGCAGTAGGAGTAATGATAATTACCAATCTCTACTTCCATTTAGTTATATTGTTGCTTTTTACTTTTTCTCCTTTCTTGTTTTTGGTCAGTTTTAATACATACTCCTTTTTTTTCCTGAATTTGTTTCTAATTTCTCTGTTCTTTTATATAAATTTATATAGTTAATTTTAATGGATGAAAATGCATAGGAATTTGTAGAAGTGCTTAAGTATACATTTATAAAACAAAAAATACTACAAGAAAAATGTTTAATGTTTCCCCTATATCTAATGAAAAAAATCTAATGTTTGAGATTTCTGTTCTCATTCAGTTGTCATTTGGTTAGAGTACTCTAAATTTTTGTATATCCAAATATGCCTTCTTTTGTTGACAGATATATAATACTTTGTCTGAATAATAAATTTTTGAATACAAAATTCTTTATCTTGGTCGTCTGGATATGTTATTCTACTACCAGCCAGCTTCTAGAATTTTAGGTGAGAAGTCCAGTACTCACTCATCTCTCTTTCCAGGGTAAAGAATCTGTTGCTCTTAGAGGCTTATGGGATTTTCTCTTCATTGAGGAAGTCAAGAATTTCACCAGAGTATGTCTAAGACTGTCTTTGTTGTAATTAATCTTTTCTGGGGCTTGATAAGCTCTTTTATCTGCAATCTTATCATTCTTCTGCTCAGGGAAATTTTATTTTATTACTTATTTAATACTGGAACTTATCTTATTTTTACCTTCATAAATTTTATCTTGATAATAATCATTCCACTTAATCTTCTAGATGAGCACCTTCTTTTTCTCTAATGATTTTAAAATTTTAAATTAAGTACTTTAGTTCCTTTCTAGTGGCCTACAAAGACTCAGGCAAGAAGTATGGAAGACCCTGAAGAGTCTATCAAAAGATAAAGTTTTTTCTGGAATCTTAGTGCCACTGCGTTTGGGCAAGGGATGGGTGTGGGAGGGCTTTGTTCTTCTTGTTTCTGAGCAAGGACCTGTGCAGAAAAAGTGAGATTTCTGTAAAGGGGCAGAAAACAGGTTTTGCAGAGTTGATTTGAGGATTCTCAGCTAGCAGAAGAAGCTGTAACTCCTCTGGGGAACTGGCTATACCTCTCAGTTTAATGTCTGTAGTACATTAAGGGCCTAGCAGATCCTATGGCCCACATTGGACCTAAAAGGAGCTTATATGCCTGAAGGAATGTGCGTCCACACCTAGTCATTGCGAGATGACTGGAACATGCAGCTGATTAACTTGAGAGAAGACGTTTACTCCTGTACTTCGCAGAGGGGTAACAGTTGGACAGGCTTTTGTTTTTGTTTTGTTTTGTTTTGTTTTGCTACAGCTCAGTCCTCTTAGTGTGGTTGGGACCACAAACCATGAGCATGCCAAAAAAAAAAAAAAAACCCAAAAAACTAATAACAAGTTTCAGTAACCTGGAGAAGACCAAATAACCTTCTAGAATTGGTAGTACCATTGATGACAACAGAAAAATTAGAGAATCTCTTAAATTAAACAAAACTTAACAACAATTACGAATTTTCAGATAATTAACAAACAACAAAAACAATTCCATTTTAAACATGACTTTCAGAATGTCAATCAGAAGTTAGGTAACATTCCCAAGGTTACACAACCAATGAGCAGCAGTACTGTGACTGAAACCCAGCATCTAAGACACAAACCCTCCAGACCCATTTGTGTTTGTTTAGCCCCCTGTGGTGAGAATCTGCTTTTTATGCATCTTTATATCCATAGTACTTAGTCCAAATGCTTGAAACACAGAAGATCCCCAAGAGTTGACTCAAATAATGACCGAATGAATGCAATCTATGCCATACCCACTGGGTTAATATGTTACAATGCAGTGTTAACTGTGTACATTAATCATCAGAAGATTTGAGTTAAATGTTGTGAGACTGGTTTCACAATGTTAATTTACTACTTCCTCTGGTAGTGTTTTAAAATTTACTGTAGTACTAAAATGCGTTACTTAAAAATTTTCCTAATTTTTTTTGTTATTAACATAGCCTAGAGAACATAATGGAAGAAATTTTGTTTCTTGGGAGATCCTTTAGGTATTTTATTTTGTAGAAAATTAGAACTTAACATTTTACCCCATTTGTACCAGACTGATTTAAACAGCAGAATTGTGTATTTTTTAGTTTCCTTAAACTACCAACCTTCAACTCGGGACAATGTTCAAAGGAAAGCGAGAACAAAGATGATCAGATTTATTGCAAAAGCAAAGACAGGCAGGAATAGGTGCCAAATTCTAAAGACAGAACATATATCCAGCTGTCTTATGTATCATCACCAAGCGTTTATGAGCTACTGACTAAGCAGAAGGAGAACCTCTACTCTCCCTTTCAGGATACCTTTTTAAGAGTTATTTGCTTCAGGCAACACTGTAACTATGCATCCTTCTTTAAGTTTTAGAAATTGCCATGAATCAGAGATAGAATTAGACTTTGATTATCTACGGCTAGGAAAAAAAGTGAAGTAATTTTTATTATATTTCAGTAGAATGTAGAGTTTTAGAAGGGAGAGATCTTTCCTGCTAAATTTAATATAAAGTTGTGTGTACTGAGATTGCAAGCTTTTTAAGAATTGGAAAAGAAATAAAACTGTTTTTCAGATAATTAGTTTTATACCTAGAAAGTCCAAAAGAGTCAATGCTAAAATTAATAAAACCAACAACAAGACTAATAAAATAAATGAGAAAGTTATTTTTTTATACTTTATTATACTTGTGAAAGACATAAAAATAATTGATGGGCATTTAGGTTGCTTGCATATCTTGGCTATTGTAAATTGTGCTGCTATGAATATTGGAGTGCATAGATCTTTACAAATTAGTGCTTTCGTTTTCTTTGGATAAATACCCAGAAGTGCAATTGCTAGGTCAAAAGGTATATCCATTTTTAATTTTTTGAGAAACCTCCATACTGTTTTCCATATGGCTGTACCAACTTGAAATCCCACCAACAATGTATGAGGCTTCCCTTTTCTCCGCATCCTTGCCAATACTTGCTGTTTTTTGATTTATTGATGATAGCCATTCTGACAGGTGTGAGGTGATATCTCTCTGTGGTTTTAATTTGCATTTCTCTGATGATTAGCAGCCTTGAGCATCTTTTCATATGTCTGTTAGCCATCTGTATTTCCTCTTTGGAGAAGTAAGTATCTGTTCAGGTCTTCTGCCCATTTTTTAATTGGATTGTTTGTATTTTTGTTGTTTAGCTGTATGGAATATTACTCAGCCATTAAAAAAAATGAGATCCTATCATTTGTAATGACATGGATGGACCTAGAGGTTATTATGCTGAATGAAATAAGTCAGACAGAGAAAGATAAATACCATATGATTTCACTTACATGTGGAATCTAAGAAACAGAAAGAACAAACTAATCAAAAACGGACTCGCAAAGATAGTGGACAATTTGATGACAGACAGAGAGCAGGAGGGTTGGGGGGCTGGGAGAATGGGGTGAAGGATTAAAGAAGTACAAATTAGTAGTTGATAGTTGGGCACGAGGATGGGGAGCAAGGCACAGGGAATGCAGTTAGCATTAATATGGCTAAGTGGAGGGCCAGAGGAGGGAGGGAGCAATTGGGGGAATCGTTTTATAAACAGTATAGATGTCTAACCAATGTACTGTATACTTGAAACTAATTTAAATAAATAAATTTATTTAAAAAAATATAAAAATGTATAGCTAAAAATTTAGCCATCAGGTGACATAAAATAAAGATATTTTATTATGCCAAAAGAGTATAGAAAAGGAGGAAGAAAGGAACAAGAATAGATGCAATAAAATAAGAAGATGGGAGACTTAAACACAGCCATATCAGTAACTGCATTAAATGTAAATAGTCCAAGCATTAAAAAGCAGAGATTGTCAGAATGGACAATCTAGCAGTAAATATTTGACACATTGGTTTAAAAAAATTTTTTTATTTATTGATAAATTGATTTACACTACAAATGTTATATATTCTTAAATTCATTTTAGATATTCTAGTTTTAAAATACTCCATGATAAATTGTACATTTAAACTATATTTCTGTCTATGGCCATGCTACCCTGAACAAGCCCGATCCCATCTGATCTCGGAAGCTAAGCAGGGTTGGTCCTGGTGAGTACTTCAATGGGAGACTACCTAGGAAGACCAGGTGCTATAGGCGTAAAAAAAAATAAAAAGTAAAAAAATAAGAGATTGTAAGCTGACAAGGTCCTTGCAATCTGTGAGATCAACCAAGGGTTGCCTTGCCTAAAAAAATTAAAAAATAGAAAATAAACTATATTTCTGCATAATTAATATATTTATTGAACAAAATTTCAATTTAAAATATAGATACAAATAATTATATTTTTATTTTATTTAATGTTTCTCAAAAAGTATATTAGTCAGTGTTCTCCAGAGAAAGAGAACCGATAGAATGCAAATATCAATAGATTAATTTTAAAGAATTGATTCACATGGTTGTGGAGACTGTTAAGTCCAAAATGTACAAGGTAGTCTGGCAGGCTGGAAACCTAGGGAAGAGTCGCAGATAAGTTCAGAAGCAGTCTAATGGCGAAATTCCCTCTGAAAGGAGGTCAGTCTTTCTTAAGGCCTTCAGCTGATTGGATGAGACTTGCCGACATTATGGAGAGCAATCTGCTTAGCTCAAAGTCTACTGATTTAAATGTTAACACCAAAAAATACTTTCACGGGAACTTCTGAGATGTTTGACCAGATATCTGGGTACTGTGGCCTAACCAAGCTGACACACAGAAATAGCCACCACAGTAAGCTACTTATTATGAACTTTCACTTTAATAAAAGTGAAATAAGATACAGATATAGATTTTTAAGTAAAATTTACATAAAATAGGAAGCTCTTTTGGGATATTTTGCCTTAAACTTACACTTTTCTATATATTCTTTACTGAAAGTTTGAACAAACACATGTGATTCTATTTCCAAATATTTCAGTACACTATCTAAATTTAAAACTAAGATTATATCTTTGGGTAATACACTTTAAAAAATTATATTTTTAACACTTTTTTTAATCCTGAAATTGAAACTGTAAAATATGTATTTTTTTTTTGTAATTTTATAAGCTGAAAATATAGATTTGGGTTTTTTGTTTGTTTCTATCATTTTGAAGTTATTGTCTAATTGGACAAGAATTTTAAAATCTTTAATTAGCCTGGGTCAGTTGTGTAGCAGTCGGATTACAATACTAAGAACACATGTGCAAAATGTTGCTGATTCCTGAACCCCACAGTATGGCCACTTCCATTTAAATCCAGTGTGTCATGCCAGACTGTTCTTAGTAGTCGCAGCCGGAGAGAGTTGTGGGAATGTGGGGACTGAGGAAATAGGGCTTTCGCCATTTGTTCTGTAGGCTTCAGTATTACTAAAATCTTGCCATAAAAATTGGCATTATTTGAATATTTTGTTTTACTTGGATTTTTTAGTTTTTTTTTAAATTTAAGGCCAGTGTTACTCTATGAATAAAAGCATGTCTTTTTATTTAAATTCCCTTAAAGACTTTATTACACTTAAGACAAAGCTGTTAATTTGCTCTGTAGTGTTTCTTCAAAAAAAGGATCTCTGTTTTTCTAGACTGTTGAGGTCAGAAATCATAATTTTTCCTTTATAATTTATTTTTTATCACTGAGTGTCCAATAGCCATTCAGTAAATAGTTGATTGAATAAAGGTAGTATTGTCCTTTACACTTCACTGGCTAACAGATGTTGAGAGAATTTTTTAAATGAAGCAAAAATTATGGGGTTTTTTTAAATCATGTTTTATGGTACTCTGTTCATTTTGAATATACTCTTGGCAGAATGATAAAAAAAAATGATCATTTTGTGACAATCTCATTCAATTCCTTATTATGTTTTAAGAAAAATAACTTAAATGCCTTAAAAGAGAGGAACTAATGTTTTGTTTTAAGTTGGAATTTTGTTAATTACTAGTAATAGCCAATTGCAGTTCTCACTTCTAATCAAACCTTTAGTGTTTTTCGAACAGACACTCTAACATCCTAACTCACATGTTGGTTTGCTGATGGAAGAAGATTGCAAAGTAAATGAGACCCACACCTGTGTTCATTTTTAACTTGAACTTGACTTTGAACTTGAATCTTTACAGATGAGATGCTGTGTGCTATCCATATCCTTAGAAGCTGTTTATTACAAAGAAATGCAATAGAGGACATTGGGAACAAAAGGATAAATCCACACACGATAAAAAGGATTTTTCTCAAGTTTCGAAGTTGATATTATCATTTTAAAGAAGAAGATTAGAGGAACTTTTTCTTTTAAGACACTCCATGGTGACTGAATAAATAGCACAATATTATCATAGTAGGAAATCAAATCAAAGAAATTCAAATACATTTATTTGTTCTTTTTAGAAAATAAGCAATTTATTTAATAGCCTTTGTGGTACTTATGAAAACTTGATGGCCTCAAGTCAAAAATAAAACTTTCAAGGAAGAAATACAGCAGAGCAGAGATAACAGTATAATTTTTGAGCTGAGAGCAGGATACGAACAGTTGTGCTATTGCTAAAGGCCACTGGAATGGGAAAATTGGCTTAGCTTACTTTGACTGAAGCCTCTTAGCTAAACTCTCCCAACTGTTTCTGACCATAGAATTCATGATACAATTTTAAAGGATCCTGCCATCTTAGTGAGGCTTTTTTCTTTTGAGCTGTACAAGTTGTGTCTTACTGATATAAATGTTTTCAAAAGAAAATGGATAGGTATAATAAGCAAATATTCACAATCTTTTCTTTTAACAGGAATTTTCAACATAGGAACGATGCCTTGTAACCATCATGTAGATGGACCACCAAAGGTAAGGCAGTCTGTTTTCTGCATTGGTAAAGCTGATAAGAAGCTACAAAATGATACTGGTTAGAGTGACACAAAATGCCATCGTAGAAAGCTCTTATAACCTCTCTCTTTTGTCAGAAGTTATATCCCTTCAAGAAAGTTAACCTCACATTTTCTAATTAATTAAGAAAACTTACTCATTTTCGCCAAGATATAGGAAAATTAGATGCTGTTATCATCATTTTTGTAGGCATTTGTTTATAGTAATGTTATAAGTGGAATGTTTTTTATTTTAAAAGTGCTTTATACTTTTGATAAAGTGTGTAAATCTACATACAAATTTATTTAAACCCTTTTTAAAATGAGTGTTATTTTGTACACTAGCATCATTTAGAGTAAATGTTTTGTAATAGTGAAAGGCCATTATGCTTCATTTTTCTTACGGAATACTATGCTTTATTATTATAGAAGCGAAATCTTTACTTTTGTCCCTCTTATATTACTACCAGGTAACAGAAGACATTTAACAGTTATAGTGTCTATTTACTATATTAAAAATAACTATAGAAGATGATATAGAAGGAAGATGATAAAATTTCCCTTTTAGTTTCTGAAAATAATATTTGTATGAAATATACATCAGTTGCTAGTTCCCACTTAAAAGATTCATAAGAAGATAATAGATAAAGTATATCTTAGTCTTCCCTAAGCATAATCTTATTTCTTGTCCTTGCTATACAATAAGTCTTTCAAGTACTCCATACAACTCATCGTTTCCTGTTGTGAGAAAGATTTGAGAAAGATTTAGTAATATCTTTTTAAAGAAAATATTCAACCGTATTTGAATTTTATTGATAATTTATATTTTCCTCAAGGGCAGATTGACTCCATTTACTATTTGTAATAAATCCATATGATTAATTCAGTATGTTTGCTGACTTAATATTTGGGGCTCCAGAAAAGACTAGTGTTAGAGGAGTTAATTATCAGAGCAATCATAAAAAAATACTTGACTATAGTGTGTGTTCCAGTTATCCTTTAGCAGCCATAACATTGTGCAAATTTCATTCTTTAATATTTAAAAGTTGAAGATTAGCAATTATGGAAGATATTTGAATATTATACTCATTGAATTATTTTGCATACTTTTGAAATTTGTTATTCCTGTGAGTATTCCTGTGACACCAGTGTTTACATTTCTGTGTGTGTGTGTGTGTGTGTGTGTGTGTGTGTATGCATGCGCATGCATTCTAGATCTCAGAAAAGTGCAGTCTGGCAGAGTTTTTTGTCTTACTCTATAGGCTTATTATAGATGCCCATGTGAGTTAAATGATGAAATAATAGAACCAAAGCTTCATGAAACTATGAGAAATAATGCTATAAATGTTATAGTGATGCCCTAATGATCTCATAATAATTCCAATGAATTAGGAACAATAATAATAATGGTTTTGGTACTGTTGGTCTTTTGATTATGTTTTTCCACTTGGGTTATTAAATGATAGTTCTTAATATATTAATAACATTCTACTCTGTGCAATCAATAGGTTTTAATATACTCGGTTTATACAGGCCCTCCCCAAACACTCATTAGTTCTCCAGGTTTTGACTTGCGCCAAGCTTTCTTTTTGATGTGTTTTTTTTAAGATCTTCTTCTCTGTCTCTTTACTACAAACTGAGCATATTCTACTACCCTTCCTCCACAGCCCCCCTGCATACTGTCAGTTCACGGTAACTTTTTCTCCATAACCTCTAAATAGGATCACAAGTGTGTTCATTACCCATGTCCTCTAGTCTAAGGAAGGTAAAGTCTGATTTTCACAGAAAATATAATTATACTTAATTTCCATTCTTTGTGCCTGTATGACCTTATTTTCATTAAAGGGATTAAGAGCAGAACATATTTAAAGATAAAAGAAATAGGAAAATATCTATCCAAAAATTTAACAAAGTAGGATATTTGTAAGGTCAAACTTTGTACTATATTGGCCCCAAAAGGAGCGAGATTTCTGGAGTCTGAGGAAAAAAAAAAAAAAATAGAAAGGGAGTAGGCTAGGATTTCAGAATGGCTGAGCCTAGGGACCTGAATGACTTCTTGACCTCGTACCTAACCACCAATTTCTAGCTTTCTTCACTACACTTTATCATTCCCACTTCCCTCTTGCTCTTGAGTAACCACCATGAATGGCTTGAGGCCAGGAGATGCTAGCTGCAACTATTCACCAGGTAAGGGAAATGAGACTTTCTCAAGTCTCTAAATTAGGGAAAGATGTGCATCTTGATATTCCAAGTTGGAATGAACTTTTAAGTAAATATATAATTACAGAGCATAGCTTTATCCTACAGCACTATAATGTGATGTAGTGAGTGTTCATTAAGTAAATATAAGTTACCCTGAGAACAAAACCACTTCTGTACCTTTGTTCTCTGTGTTTTCTCACTCTTTTTAATTTACTTATTTCCCTTTTTTTCATTTATTGAATGAACTTTAATTTTTTTTTGTTTGGAATTCTTCTTTCTGATATAAACAATACCATATCTTTTTTTGAGATTCTTTTGATAGAAAGTAAAAAAATATCCCCACATGGCATTAACCATTTAATCAAAAAGGATCAGACCTTCCTATCTGGCTGTAGTCACTACTTTTTGTTTTTGTTTTTAGTTTTTGCATTCTTTGCTCTTAATGTAATTTATATCTAAGAGTGCATTTTCAAGTTATTTTTTTCAAGAACTATAAATTGAGAGGCATATTATTTGATCCTACCTATTTTAAAATATCTCTCCGTTATCTTTGCATAAGGCAACTGGCGAGGGTTTTTATTATTTGATCATAACCTTTTCCCTCAAAGCATTGTGGAAATTGATCATCTTTTTGCCTTCTGGCGTTTAGTATTTCAGGAGAGACACTGGGCATTAGCCTGATAGTTATTTTTTTTATATATATAGGTAGCCTGTTTTGCCTATTCGTGTATTATAAATTCTTTTATTTTTTTTAAACCTAATGTCCTAGTTCAGATTCGATGGTTAAATGAGTGGCTTTTCACCGACTTTTTGTCCTGAGTGCTATTCACTCAGACATTTTAGCATTATAGGAAAAGCAAATAAGACATTAGACAGTCATAATACTAGATTATATGAAAATAATTAGATCATGCCACTTTAAGAATTAGTTGCTGCACCTGCTTATAGCCTAGAGCAAGTTAAGTGTAATATCAGACTCAGATTAATCAGAGGTCATTGTCTGAACCCTGAAAGGCAGGTGTAAAAGTTAGTTAATAGTTAAATCAGCACAGGCTTGAGTCCCATATTTCCTTTAAATGAAGGGCTTATTTGCAAATCAAAGAGAAAGAGCAACTAGCATAAGGAAGTCTTCCCCCTACATGTTTGGTTTTTTCTTATTTGAGGTTGTTACATAAGGAACATAGTTAAAACATATCTGCCTTTTAATGTACAACTATATGCACAGCAGTTCCCATAGCTTTCATATTGTATGGTGGAATTAAAACATGGTAAGCCATGCTGAATACACATAAAGAACTTTTTGTGATTTGAGAATTGTTCTTGAATCTCTTCCAGTGAAAACCGATACAATAAAATTCAAATAGCATTAATATGTTCTATTATAATCAATCACTGATTTTTGTAAAGCCTCTTTATTCCAAATCTGTAACACTAGTATTACACCTTTTTTCTTATTTTATTCGATGATTCCACAACCCTCATTAATGAGAACGAGTTTTCTTTTAACAAATGTTTTTGGTGGGTTTTTTTGTCAGTTTATAAAACTACAGCATGCATTTTCACAGAAGGCTACACACCTGCCACAACAGGTTGAAACAAAATCCAGGCTGTCTCATCAGGGTTATACCAGTTATGGAACCTTTTGCCATTCTTCTAAGTATTGCATTAATTATTAGGAATTAAATATTCTAGCTTGGTTAGAAATTTAAATGTTGATTCATTATTCTTATTATAAGACCAAGCTATTTATTTATTCTGCAGCTAAACTTCTAGGTTTTCTAAAGGTTTGATTGATAAATTTTTGTCATATAATTTTTCATCAGTACTAAACTTAAATATGTTTTAGAGTATTTTATTATTCTGAAAATGTATCTGAGTTGTTTATGATGTTACTTGCCCTTAACACTAAATTTATTCACAAATGTACTAATCTGAACCATACAAATTTAATTTCATTCTGAGGCTTTTGAATTTTATGATATCTGTACTTATTCTACAACATTTTGAGTTTTTGTTGTTGGATTGTCATCATTGTTTACCCCACTCTGTAGGTTCACAAGATTGCTACATATTGCATTATTACACATTAGTATAATATGCTTCATGCATATATTTAAGTAAAATATGTTTTTAACATTTTTACGAAATATTAGGGGCAACTCGTTTATGGATAAATGCATGAGTTCAAATGAAATGTCCTTGATCCAAAGGAAGCACTTCATTTTCTCCAATCTGTAGAATTTTCCAGGAATTTATAGATTGGGGTGAATATATTCCTATAAAACTCATAAAATTGAACCTATGGCCAATCTCCACCTGTAGGTAATTGCAGGGTGGAGAGGGAACTGATAAACTATAAGCTTTTATAACTTAAGTCATAAAAGAATCTGTTTTCACTTATCGATAAAATAGCAATTCAAAGCAATTCTATTGAAATTCAAAAATAAATGTAAAATACGTTGTCCTTTAAGACCACTTTGGAGTTGTCCATAATGTAACAATTTTCTTAAGTATCTGCACATTATTTTTTTATCCAGACATTGTAAATTATGAAGCTTATGTTGATTTTTCCCATCAGCATACTCCACTAATGTTTGTTTTTCTTCGACATTTTTCTCCTAATTCCTTTTTTAATTTTGCTAAGTTTTTCTACCTGGCAAACTTAAAACTCTGAAAATTTTATGTTACTGGAGGACTATACCATTAGAGTGGCATAATCTGAATTTATTTTCTAAATAATCAGTAAACACTGATTATTTAGAATGTGCATAGGATGGTACAGTACCAAGCACTAGGTAGGTATGGAAAAAGTAGAAATACAAAAAATAAAAAACATGCTTTGTGTCTTTGAGTAGCTCTTGGTGAGCTGTAAGCAATTAAATCCCAATATATGAAATGGTTAAAAGTTCAGAGCTATATATAACAGATGTTATGTCACTAAGGCAAGCTTGTGCTGAAGTATAGGAAATGCTTTAGACATTGAGTGCTTTAGGAATTCCCAGGACTGGAGTGGTTTGGGAAGGCTGTTTAGAGTAGGAAAGTGCTACTGGATCATAAAGGAAGGACAGGAAAGATCCGTAGGGGAAAGATCCGTAGGAGAAAGAAAATATGCACAGTTGACGGATGGATAGCCAGTTTGAAGCAGAGTATTTCACATGAGATAGAAGATTAGAAAAGGTAATTTGGGCATGATTTATGAGATCACTGGGTGTTATGAAAAGAATTAAGACTTTCTCAATATAAGCAATAATAAGGCATTTGAGCATAAGAATATGACCAAGGGGGTAATGTTTTTAAAAAGTTAAAATAAAAGCAGCTCGTGAAATTATAGTTGGTTGCCAACAAGAAGAAAGTGAGTGAGTTGTGAAGCTGCTGTAATCTACACTTAAGGTGATAAGGGTCTAAATAAGGAAAGGGCAATGGAAATGGAAATAGAGAAATGCTTGTGAGAAAGATTTGTAGATCAGAACTGATAGGGACTCAAAACAAAAGTGCTAAAAGATGATTCTGAGACTGCAGATATTGGTTATTGAGAGAATGATGACTCCATCAACAGATGATTCCCTTATTTTTAAAAAACAGAAATTAAGGATGATTTTTAGAGAATAATAGATTCCACTTTAGATATGTTGAGCCTGTGAACAGGTAGAAGTATTCAGCAGAGAACTGAGAACATAGGCTTGGATCTCAGGAAAAAAGGATGAGTTTGAAGGTCTAAATTTCTCATGCTTGATAGAGCCACATTCTCTAGCTCTAAAGTCCAGAAGGGAAACCCAGTAGTCAGAAGGCTCAGGCTTCAGCTGTGGGAAGTCACATGTATCATCTTGGGCACGTCCATCATGATAGGGGTATTCAAAGGCCCCATTCAGGAAGGAGGCAGATATACAGTCTTTAGAAAAAGCTGAGTCAGGAACCAGTCTCCACCTATTCACCCCCTAAATCCATTCTCCACCTGTTTACTTCTCAGATCTATTCTCCACAGAGCTGTTTATCCAAAGCATGAATACAATCATGCATTAAAGAACCTGTGGTGCACCCTATCTCCTACCAGGTGAAAAATAAGCTATTCAGCAAATCATTTGAAGCCCTTCCACTACCTTTCTAAACTTATTTCCACCTTTTCCCCAGTACTCACTCTGGCCACTATGAGCTACCTCAAGTTCCCTAAACTCGTCTGGGTCTCTCACACTGACGAGTAATATTAGAAGAGAGGTTAAGAACACTGAGTCCAGAAACAAATTACCAGGCTTCAAGTCCTGGTTTTGCTCCATGTGACTTAGGCAAGTTTCTTTATACCTCTTTGTGTTTCAGTTTCCTCATCTGTAAGTGGGGGTAATAATACCTACCTTGGAGATTGTTATGAGGGATAAAGGAGTTAAGACACATCGTACCTCACTCAGTATATTTCTGCATACCAGATGTTGAATATTATTTAATCACATGAGATGGCTAGATAATAAGGACAAGAACATATCCCAAGCCTGAGAAGATTCTTAGGTCCAGAATCAAAGGGCGGACCCCAAGGTCCCAGCTAGGGGACATTAGGAACCAGGGAATCGGATGAAAGCCTTACTGTGTCCTGACCAATCTTTCTTTTATCTTTTTATTTTTTAGTTTATTTTATTATGTATTTATTTATTGCATATTCTGACTCTGGCCCGGAGTCAAGTCCAGCTACACCAGTATAACAGGCATAAACTGGGACTGTCTTGGGCAATTCTAAATGTGCAGTCACCTTATTCATCAGTCAGTAACAGCAGAGTGATCTTCCTTAAATGTAATTCAGAATGAGTTACCCTCCTCCTCAACACTCTTTAATAACTTCTCCTTATGTTTAGAGTAAACCCCAAACCCTTTCCTGGGGTCTTGGACATTCATGATATGGTCTCTGCCTGCCTCTTCAGCATCACCTTATAACACTCTCTGCTGATTTGTTTTTAACACAACCAAGTTTTCATTTACTCACCCATAGGCCTTTGACTATTTGGTTTCTCTGCCAGGAGTATTTACACCGTTTTGCATAACAGGCTTTTTCTTTGTGTGTATTACATGCTGTTGAGCTGGCTCCAACTCCTGGTAATTCTATGAATAAGTGATGTCCACAGTGCCCTGTCCTCAACAGCCCTGCTCAGCTCCTATAGACTCCTGCCTATGGCTTCTTTTACGGAGTCAATCCATCTCATATTTGGTCTTCCTCTTTTCCTGCTGTCTTCTGTTTGTCCCAGCATTATTGCATTTTCCAAAGAACCCTGCCTTCTTACTGGTCTACCTGAAGTAGGACAGCTTATGTTTTGTCATTTTTCTTCCAGCGATGTTTCAAGCTTAATTTGATCTAGGACCCACTTGCTCATCTTTCCGATTGTCCAGGGCATATCTAAAGCTCTTCTCTAACACCATATTACATATGAACCAATTATTTTCCTGTCAGCTTTCTTCACTGTTCAATGTTCGCATTCATACATTATAATTGTAGGAGCGTATGGATGACCTTAGCCTTGGACCCTAATGACACATTTTTGCTCTTGGTCATCTTCCTAATTCTTTTTCTTTAGATCCCTATAAATGGCAACTTTCAAAGGATCTTATTTCACCACTCTATCTGAAGTAGATACACCTTATGTGGTGTTATTATTTACTACGTGTTTTTTTTCACCTTAGTTCTTATCTCAATTTGTAATTTTTTCTTTAGTTGTTTTTTTGTGTATCACCTGTTTTCCTCAATAGAATGTAAGGTCCATGAAAGCAGGGACCATGTCTGTCTTATGCACCACTGCTTACAGACTGTCAATAGATACAACTTAAACAAATAAATATATGCTAAAATTATAAAAATAAGTAAGAGCAAAGAGCCAGGCTGGACTTCAAGAATGTCCATATTCAGGAGTTTAGAAGAAGAGTGCTCACGGAAGACATATGAGGAGAGAAGAGAGATGGGAGACATCAGGAATAGTGTGGCATCTTGGAAGCAAGGGGAGTGCGGAAACAGGGAGTTTTGTGCTATCACAGGTGGCCAGAAACATTTGGGAGAATGAGAACAGGGCCCCATAAGGGAAGCTACGTGGTTACACTAGGAGGCATGATGAACTGGAAGCAGTTCAGGAAACCTGCCATGAGAGGAGGATGAGAAGTAGAACAGCAGTTAGCTAAGCATTGTGTGTTTAGCTAAGCATATTGCTGACTAATTTTACAAAAGAAAGTAGCATTTTCCAAAAAGGGCAACCATAATATAAATCTATACAGAATATAAAGTAACTGTTTCTTTTTCCTTGTTCTTCAAAAGTGAAAAATTAAATTTGGTATTTATATAACAGCATTACATTCAAAATAAACATTTCTCAGATAGAAGGAAAGATCTATCAATGTAAATGGGGCAGAAGAGGCAGACTGGTTTTAGCATTTGATAATGGAACAGAGCGGGGCAGTTGTGGCAGGGTCTCTTACCAAGGGACTTAAAACTTTTCTAGTTGGTAAATGAGGAAGGTTGAAGAAGTTTATCTTTTAAATTCATTTTTGGGTCTAAAATTCTATGAATCTTTTTCAACTGCCCTTACTGTTCCAAGAGAACATATTAAAGCAGAAATCTAAGCAAATCCCTGATTGTCATCCCTTGAATGCTGACTCATCATTTCTCTCATTTTCTCTGTTCATTTCTCTCATTTTTTCTGTTCCCAGGATTCAGTTAGAATTCACTTCCATATGTTACACACATGGCAGTTATGTCCACCAAATCAAGTAACAAATGCCCGTCACTACTATTGCTATTCGAAATTTCATGCTGCTTAATCAGTGGACATGGGTTAGTCGTCTTTAGTAGATCAAAAACTACATCTTTTCAGAACAGGACCAGTATTCTCCACCTTTATAAGCCCAGTGCCTGGTGAAATGATACCAGGAAATTGGTATGGTGTCCAGACACTGTGCAGTTTAGCCAACAGGTCGGTTAGAGAGCACATTAGATTGCAGTGGGAAAGAGAGAGGGCACTGATGGGGCTGCCTAGTGTTCCTTGAAACAACCCCCACTAAGCTATTTTGTCCATTTCACCGTTCACTGTTTCTTGACATAAGAAAAGGCATGTTCAGTTACGCAGACTGGTAGAACTTGAGGGGAGTAAGCTAATCAACCATGAATCAAGAACAATCCAGAAGAGCATAAATTTTTTAAAACAATACATCTAGAGTATTACAAAACCAAAGAAATTAAAATTATTTCATTTTAAACTCTAGCTGTGACATATTCTTAGTTCAGCCAGTGAGATATCGAGAAGTTTGAATGCATGTTTTCCATGAGACTTAACTTCAGAGGAATTGTTTTGGTCATTTTTCCTGAGAGCAGCAAAAAGAGCAAGCGGTGGAAGGGACTCAACAACTTCTAGAACTTCAGCTGTGGAGACAGGAACCAGAAGTCAGGAGCACTGCTGAATGCCGTGAAGGGGAGATGGTGATATGCCCTGCCTAAAACACAGGCTTAGCCCCCTAACATGTTTCTTTGTAATACTTACTGTCATTGTAAGAACAGTCTGTGTTTCTGTAATGCAGATTAGCTTTTGTGCAGTATATAAGTGGGTGAATAATGTCAGTATTCTACATGTCATAAGGGTTAAAGCCGTCAGAGGCAGACTTTCTTACCATCAAATGGAAAGACAGCAATTTTAGAAAAAACCGAAATGCCTTTTGTTAGTGGCTAATTTAGTAACTTCAGTAACTGCTGGTAGAAATGAAGAAATGGCAAAGACATTTTTCCTAATTTTGAAAAATAGTTTTGTTTGATTGATGAAGAACTCTAAAACCTGTGTTGTATTTTTAATTTTGATAAACTGGTCTCCTTTGAAATTAAATTCTTTCATGGACCTGCTTTTCAAAGGAGGTCTCGTGAATGCTAGGTAGGGTGTGAGACGACAGAGGATCGGGGTGACTAACAGTAATGCTGGGCACAAATGTCAGCAAAACTTTGGTACCACATCAGGACTTTGATTAGGGTTATGATTGTTTCTCTCAACACCCTAGTTACAAAGTTCCATAGATTTTTAAATAGCAATCACTGCATTTTTATAAGCCCTGTTATATTTAGTTCACAGTTTTACAGAATAAGTTTTATAGCAGAAAAGCCCATAAAAATTACAGAATTTTGTCTCCCCTAGTAAAATGTGTACTCCATCAAGAGAGGGATTTTGCATGCTCCTATTTGGCACAACAATTTAAGCACTCTGAAATGCATTGCACATGTTACTCACTGTTACTATTACTGATATTCATAGTGATTCTGAATCTTTCAGAGTAAGTTAATCATAATAATAACAAATTATTATTTAATTAATGCTTTGTTGTGAAGATTAATGATACACATGCACTAAGTACTTACTTTGTTATCAGTATATCTTTGTATCTACTTTCTTTTCATCTGCATAATTCTTAGGTAGGTATTATTATTCCCGTTTTATAAATTATGAAACTACAGTACTGAAAAGTGAAGAGGCTTGCCTAGAATCACACAGATAGTAAATAGAGAGCCAGGAGATTCTTTTTTTATTATTATTTATTTAATATGTTGCCTAAGAGCCTCTGAAGTTCTTGGTGTTTGCATCAATACTTTTCCAAAGACAGCGGTATCTGCTAATGGGATTTTGTGATACGAGTTTTGAAACATTTCTTATCTCTATATATTTCTAGTCATTTAGCTTCAACATATGGCAAAGATGTTATTAAAGAAAAAGTCCCTTCATTTATGGATACATTCTTTCCTGGAAAACAAAAACTAGTTCTACTTTAAAAAAGCTGTGCTTTCATTAATTACGCAGGTTGTGTACTTTACTACAAATTATTAGTATCTTAGCTATGCTCTTCTTCTAGACCATTGTAGAATAAATCACTTTCCTCTTCTATAAATGCAGCTCATAAGATGTCCAAGAGTATCTGTGTCATTTCCATTTTCTTTTACTTATCTTTACATTGATTCCATTCCAGTTTGTACACGTTCTTTGGAAAAAATGACATCCAGAACTGGACTTAATATTCTAATTGTAATATGAAAATATGATGTCATTGGTTTCTGTAATCTGGATACTGTGTTTAATATTGAGTTATGACCTACCGTAATCCCTTGATGTATTAACGATGTGCTGTCAAGACGTTATCTTCTCATTATTTACATATTTGTTCCTCAGCATCCTCATCTCTAGAATGAAGATAATAATACCTGCTTCATTAGTGTTGTTCTCTTGTTTCAGGTACTGAATACAGTGTTTAGCACACATTAACCTCTCAGCTCTTACTATTTATCTTTGTTGATTTTTGTCAATTTATTTTTTGACCCACTGTCCAGCCTATAACAATTCTTTTGACTCCTGATAGTTTTCAGCCTGTGGTAATGGCTTTTTTCCAAACTCTGTAACATTGACAAATTTTTTAATGTTCCTTATTGTCTTTATTCAAGACATTAGAAAAATATTAAACAGTGAACAAAATAAAAATAGTAACAATTTCCTTACCTGTAGGCAATTTAACTTTTTATTTATAAGTCATTGTATTTAGGGAATATTATTGTTTAAAAGCATTTTCAGTGTTACATGGAGTTGTGCTTATCAAACCATTTACTTGCATACTTTTTAAAATAAGATTTGGTGATTACTTGAAATTTTCCTGCCAGTCAATATAAAATTTGATACCCTTAAGGAAACAGTAATATAGTCCATAGAAGAAACCAAAACTTGAGTTGATCATGCCATAAAATGAAGAAAAGAACTATTTAGAAAATAAAAAATGTAACGCTCATCATCATATGAAATATTATTCTCCATCTCGGGAGAAATTTAATTAAAAATTATTAAACCAGTGCTTTGTTTTTCCTGCTTAAACCGTGTACCATCTGCCACTGCTAAGGTGCCATCAATTCTTTCTTTTGCCCTGATAAACATATATCGTTTGTCCAGTTTCTTCTTTCTGTGATGCTCTTTATCCTGCCATCATCTCAGTGTCTACAGAGATCAGTCTTTGCCAGAGATAGCTGCACAGCAGTCAGTAATGCAGACACCTCTGGGTATAACCACATAATTGGATCACAGATTAGTTTGATGCATAAAGATTGAGATAAATTCCTGAAGAAAAGGAAACTTCTTGTCCTATGTTTTTAATGAAACTTCATAAAGTTTTCTTGTCTGGTAATATGGCAACATGAGAAAGCTTCTCTGAGGGCACTTTTTGGATTCAGAGCTTACTTTGCCAATCTTAGAAATTTTGTTTTCAGAAATGGAATTGAAGTAGGCAGATCTACATTTGGTTTGGAAAATATGGACACATTTATAGTTGCAGGTGTTCTAAAGAAATATTTTACTACAGAACACCATTTCTCTATGATAACTCGAAGAACTTTAAGAATTGAATAATAGTTATACCTAGCATTTATGAGCACTTATTCTGTACCGTGCACTGTGCAGTGTTTTATGTAGGTTTTCTCACTTGAATGATCTTATAATAATTCTATAAGATCAGAGTATTATTATTATCAGAGTATTATTATTATCATCATTTCCCAGTAGAGAGACTGAAATACAGTAGGTCTTCAGGGATCTCCTAGAAACATTTAAATTGAACGTGTTAATGTATTATGGTAGATGTGCCAATAATATTAACTCCCTAAAAGCAAAATCACTTTATGTGCATGAAACTGTAATGTCAGGGGCACAAGGCAGATTCTGTGAAAATTGGGAGCAGTTCAAGTAATAGTAACAGCAGTTAACACTGAAAAACAATTTATAGTTTTAAAAACTCTGCTACATATTATATATTATCTCATCTGATCTTTGTATCATCACTGTAACTCGTAATGGGATTAGCAAGGGCTGGTAATGAAGGATATAGACAACTGAGCACTAGGGGAAATGCTGACCAGAATGACAGATAAAAAGGGTGAAAGCCTTGAGTGGAGGAGGGAACATAGCCCAATAAAGATTCCTCCCTTTTAATAAATCTACCATGGAAGTTATATAAGAAAGCCAATTTCAAATTATTTTCTTGGAAAATATCCCACCCACCCAGTAGTCTTAATCAGATATGATTTGAGGTTAGTGGATAGAGCCTCAGTAGATTTCCTGGGAGTAATGGCACTTCAAGTTTAATAGCTGTGGGGTGAGGTAAAGACACATAGTAGCAGAGAGTAATCTGGATGTGAGAAGGGGATCTTGGGGTTTGGTGGGAAGAAAGGGGCCCAGAAGCTGTGGTTTTTCTAGTGCACTGGCAGAGTCACCTGTGACCTTGAGAAAGGAAATTAAAAACAAACACCTGCTACACTTCAAACTATGCTACCCACATGCCACAGACAGCTGTTTGAAGAACAGGAGTGAAGGAATGAGAAGGTAATTTTGAGTGTCACCCAAGAATGAGATGATTGGGCTTCCTCCCGTCTTCCTTGAGACCTACTTGTAAAGCTCATTGTATAACCTTGTTTCAGCTGCCACCCGAGTATGACTGACACTGCAGTAGATGTTTCTAATCTTAATTATTCTTTCCTTTCTCTGTTCTACTAGAAAAATCTTTATAAGTACTTAGGCTGTTAACCACTTGGTAACCCAAAGACTCTAAAAATGAGTACAGCTCAATAAAATTCCTGTCTCCCCCTGGACCTTTATTAGGCCTTTACACTTTAATTTTCTATCACTGGTATTAGCGGCTGCTTAGTTCTTACCAACAAAACCTTGGTAATATATTAAGCATATCAGTTTTTCTTATGTATTGCTTTCTCCCTCAATCATATTTCTATTTCCATAGGCAGAATCAAGGCTCTCCTCTCTGACATGGAGAGCTATGGTCTCCTTTATTTTTGCTTGTATCTGTTGCTTTATTCATTATAACCAGCTTTACCTTCCATAACCATAATTTCTATGCTATTCTTTTTTTAATAGCTTTATTTGAATATAATTCATATAGCATAGAATTTACCCTTTTAAAGTGTACAATTTATTGAGTTTTAATATATTAACAGTTTTGCAACTATCGCCACTCTAATTTTAAAACATATTCAATATTACCACAAAAATCCCATGCTCATTGGTAGTCACCCCCTTTCCTTCCCATCTCTCTCCAGCCCCTGGCAAATACTAAACTGCTTTCTATCTTTATGGGTTTGCCTGTTCTGCATATTTTATATAAATGCAGTCATATCATACATGACCTTTTGCATCTGGCTTCTTTCACTTAGCATAATATTTTCAAAGTTCCTCCATGTTGTACCATGCATCAAAATGTTATTCCTTTTTATGGATGAATAATCTTCTAGTATATGGATATGCTACATTTTATTTATCATTTAATCCATTGATGAGTATCTGAGTTGTTTCCATTTTTAGCTGGTAACGAATAATGTTATATGAACATTCACATACAGTTTTTGTGTGGACATATTTGCATTTCTTGTGGGCATATATTTAGTAGTGGAATTGCTGCGTCATATGTTACGTTTATGCTTAGCATTTTGAGAAACTGCCAAAACGTTCTGCAACGTGGCTCTGAACCATTTTACTATCCCACCAACCATGTGCGAGGGTTTTAATTTCTCTACATCCTCATCAACGCTTGTTACTGTCTTTGTTTCTATAGCCATCCTAGTGGGTGGCAAGTGGTATCTTCTGATTTTGATTTGAATTTCTTTAATTACTAATAATATGAGCATCTTTTGAAGTGCTATTTGCATATCTTCTTTGAAGAATCTATTCAAATTCTTTGCCTATTTCCTAAATGGGCAAGTTCTTATATTTTATTATATAATTATATGCTAGGTATATTTTTTAAATGTTTTTTATATATGTATATACTGATTCAGAGTTTATTATACCAAATGTAGAAATAATTTTTTTTTTTTTTTAGAAATGGAGTTATATTTAGTAGATCTGTTAGGATAGAAATAAATGAAATAGCAAATAGAAAAAGATAGAGAAAATTAATGACACCAAAAATAGGTTCTTTAAAAGATCAAGAAAATTAACAAAGCTTTAGCTAGACTGAGCCAAGGAGGGGAAGTAGGTAACACCCATACTGATGTAAAAGCATCAACAGAATACTAGTTAACAGAATATACAATGTATAAAAAGTATTGTATACTATGGCCAAGTAGGATTTGTCCCAGGAATGACAGACTGGTTTAACATATGAAAATCAGTCAATGTAATAGACCATATTAATAGCAATAAGGCCAAAATCTATACAATAATCTCAGTAGATACAGGAAAAGCATTTAACAAAATCCACGTCCTTTGTATAGCCTTTATCAGGTTGAGGAAGTTCCCTTGTATTCTTTGTTGAGTGTTTTTATCAGGAAAGGATGTTGGCTCTGCATTTTTCTTCATTCTTTTTTCTTTCTGTTACTCAGATTAGATAATCTCAATTTACTTATCTAACACTTCCATCATTCTGTCCTCTGCCAATTCACATCTACTTTTGAAGCCCTCCAGGGGATATTGTACTTTTCAACTCCAGAATTGCCGTTTGTTTTTTTAATAATTTCTATCTTTTTATTGAAATTTTCTGCTTACTGAGGTATCATTCTCATACTTTCTCTTAAGACTTTAGATATGGTTTCCTCTAGGTCTTTGAACATACATATATTTAGTGATTTAAAAATCTTTGTCTAGTAAATCCAATATCTGGGCTTTCTCAGGGACAATTTTTATTGACTTCTTTGCTTCCTGTGTAGGGTTATACTTTATGTACCTTGTAATTTTTTGTTGATAACTGGGCATTTGAGAAAATGTAAGTGGCAAACCTGGAAATCAGACTCTCGACCCCTACCCTTCCATGGTTTGTCATTTTTTGTTATTGTTACTGTTACTATTTATTTAGTGAGTGACTTTCCCTAGAGAAATTCTATAAAGTCTGTAGTTTTTGTGTTGTATAACCACTGAAATGTCTGCTTGATTAGCTTAGTGGTCAGCTGATGACTGGTCACAGATTTCCTGAAATGCCTGGAACCAAGTCCTACAGCCTTTTCCAAGGGGTTCTTTCTGTGTTGGGACATGTTTTCAGTGCTTCGATAAGCAGTTTATAAGTATGCCTTCTCTAGTCTTACCTGGGTACACATACCGTCATACACATGCACGTGGCCTTCTCGATTTCCAGGAATATGTTGGAGTTTTTCAGAGTACCCTATAGACATGTAATTTCTCAGTTTTTTATTATAATTTTTTGGTCATCCCCTTATTTGTCCTAACTTGTATCACCACCTAAATTGCGGCTAATTGTTTTTCACAAATGCCCTAGGGATATGGCTGTTCACACAGCTGACTCTGAGTCACATCAAATAAAGGCAAGCCCCAAGAACAGAGCTTTTCGGGGGCTGCCCTAGAGGTCACAGTTAGTGGTACTTCTCTGGAGGTGGGGCTTCGGAGGCATTCTGAACCTATTCTGCCCTGTAACTACTAGCTTGCTGGTTTTCAGTTACCATAGTTGTGAGTCTGTTGGTTTCTAAGGTTGCCATTGAGCTGGCAAGAGGATAATGGGAATAGGACAGGTTAAAACTCCACAGAGCTTGCTGTGTTTTACAAGATTCAGCTGTTATTCTCGAATTGCTCCTTGGATTCTTATAATCTTTGGTTAATTGTCAGAGTTCGTAAAAAGTTGATTTTGACAGTTTTTGCCAGCATTCCTGCTTTTATGAAAAAAACAATTTTCAGTACTTCCCCATTCCAGAAGTACTTCCCTTCTATCTCATCTGTCTGTAGCTCAGAATTTTCCATTTACTTCTTTAAAATTCTATTTGCTTATTTCTGTTTTGCTGTTTGGAATACTCTTTAAGTTTTAGAGCCTCCTACTTAACTGTCTACTTCTCCATATATATCACAATTAGAATTAAATACTAAAGTAGGGACATTTCCATTAAGCTTTTCTCATTATCCTTCTACTATTATATTATCTTCTTCCCAGCTAAGCCAAATACTCACATGTGCATACATGAGCTTTTTCTAGAATATTTGGATTGATATTCATATTAGAAATAGACAGGCTTCAGTGTTTAAGTAGATAAGCAGTTAAATATTGATGTCTGGCTGTCAGTAACCTAAAAAGCTTTCCTCTTTCCATGTAAATTTATTGCTTATGATTCCTTCACAAAGTCCTTCCAAATTAACTCTACCTGTAGTCATTTCAGTAATTCCCTTCACCCTTAAATATAAACTGCAGTGATCAATGGATATGCTTGTTAATATACATATATAAGCTGTCATCTTAGCCCAATTTCAATTTCCCAGGTATACATTCATGCTGAGAAATACCCAAACTGAGATTGTATAGTGTTTTATAACTAGTAAATTTTAAACCTCGTTTGAATAAAACTAAAACATTTAAAGGAAATGTTTTTAAACAAAAATTTTATAAAATAGAACCGATTATTATAAAGATATTATTTAATGTTAAACATTTAGAATAAGTATTTTTAAGTATATAATATTTGAAACAATATATTTTCTTAGTTACATCATAAGCATCTTCAGGTGAAAAACTGTATGCCTCATTTCCTTATAGTTTCCATATGCTGTACAGTCCCATGTATATATGTAGCACACACTTGAGATATTTACTATATGAATGAGATATTAATTCATCTTAGGAATCTTTTATAATTTTAATGCATTCTATTAATAAATTAAACAAATGTTCTTAGGATTGCTCTTAAGTAGTTCTCAAGAGTTTCTGTACAGATTGTCTTGAAATATCAAGAACTTATAACTCTTTACACTTATAACTGGTGCTCAGGAAATCTCGAAGATGCCATCAAGCATTAAAAAGATTTAATTTCATTTTCAAAAGTGTTGTCTCCACACCTCATGTTATTTTTAAGTAATAGCTATTATCTCTATTATGTATATATTTTATTTATTTGTTTGTTTGTTTATTTATTTATTTATTTATTTTTCGTTTCGAGTATACAGTACATTGGTTAGACATTTATATAGTTTATAAAATGATCCCCCTAATTGCTCCTTCTCTCCTCTGGTTTTCCACCTAGCCAATATATTAATGCTAACTGTATTCCCTATACTGTGCTCCTACTCCTGTGACCATCCATCAGCTACTAATTTGTACTTCTTTAACCCTTCACCCTATTCTCCCAGTCCCCCATCCCCCATCCCCTCTGTTCGTCACCAAATTGTCCTCTATATTTGTGAGTCAGTTTTTGATCAGTTTGTTCTTTTTGTTCCTTAGATTCTGCATGTAAGTGAAATCACATGGTATTTTGCACTTCTGGGTATTTATCCAAAGAAAATCAAAACAATAATTCATAAAGATCTATGCACTCCAATATTCATGGCAGCACAATTTACAATAATAGCCAAGATATGGAAGCAACTTAAATGCCCATCAACAGACGATTGGATGAAGAAGTTATGGTTCATATATACAATAGAATATTACTCAGCCATTAAAAAAGAATGAAATCCTACCATTTGCAATGACATGGATGGACCTAGAGGTTATTATGCTGAGTGAAATAAGTCACAGAGAAAGATATTATGTATATTTTATCACAGAGAAAGATCCATACCTCACTATAAAAGAGAATAATAGATATTATAATTCATTTAAACATTTCAGAGTTCCTGCAGGTGTCTATTCATGTTTAGAAAGGCTTTTCTAAAGTGTTTTGCATCAATATATACAGGCCTGTCGATTTGCACAGACCTCTGCTTGTTTTTCTATTTTAAAAATTTTGCTAATTCTTGAGATGTTGTAGAGAAACCTAAGAAATGTTAACTATGACTCCTAGTTGCAGTTTGAGCATGAGCTTTTTGAAAAAATGACGAAGTAGATGTTAAATTACTCAAATCTAGAGCTAGTCAGCATTTCAGTGAGACAAGGGAAACTAAGAAAGATAAGTAAAACTACTAGGAAAGGAGGAACGAGTTTACTGTTGTTTAAGTTTTGTCAGTAATAATTTGTTGTAAGATTGGCTTTATATTTTAAATTATGTTACTTACCCATTCAGTTGCATCACTTGATATGTACAGAAAATAAGTATACAGGTTTCATAGAGTATTAACTGAACTTTAGGTGCATCAGAATTACCTGGAAGGATTGTTAAAACTCAGACTGCTGAGCCCATCCCCAGAATATATGGTTTCAGTTGGTCTGGAATGGGGCCCAAGAATTTGCATTTCTAACAAATTTCCAGGTAATGTTGCCACTGCAGGTCTGTAGACCACACTTTGAGAATTCTGATGTAAACCACTGAGTCATAATTCTCCCTCTGCTTTCCTTCCCAAGGAAGGAAAATACACTATCATTTTTCTTTGCTAACAACAACAAAAAACGTCTGTAGTCCAGTCTATAAATGTCTGCATCATTCTCTTGATTTTTTTTTTTTTTTTTTTTAGGAAATAACCAATAGAAAGATACATTTTAGAGCCTTTTTCAATGAAGCACTAATAATTCACTGTAATAATATATGTGAATTGTAGTTTCTGTCAGAAAGGTTTAATTGATACCAATCACCATATAAAGTGAGTAGCTTATTTGTGAAGTCCAAAGATCAAGTCGTTTCTATTTGTAAAAGAAGAAAGAAGTGTTTTCACAGGGTAAATCCAGAAGAAATGCTTCATCATTATTGTTTTAATTATTACTACAAGGCTTTTTCTGTGTTGCATTGCAGCAACCAAACTAGCTTTTCCAGTTCACATATGATCACAATTCAGCTATAATATTATCCAACAGATTAATATTTTGAATTTACTTTAAAATTTATGAATGCCATTCTTTTGGAATAGTTATTTGAGTACCTGGTATGATAGAATGTTAAAGTTGGAGGGGATACCCAATTATCTGGTTCACCCCCCTTTTTACACTGAACATTTACAGATGTTCAGTCTCAGTGTTCTATGATATACTTTAGCGTTGGAGGCCCAGACAGGACTGGAAATTCACTGCCTCTATTCCTAGTTTAGTATTCTTTCAATTACCCTTGGTAATTACTTTACCAAAAGATATTTAGAATTAAATATTTTCAAATATTTGTTTAATAAAATATTTGAAGTTCACATATACTAGCATTATAGAGCAGGATAAGAACAGATAGTTTGGTAGAGACAGTAAACTTTGTGCAATTATTTATCTTCTTTATTTCTGTGTTCTTAATCTATTATAATGCAGATATGATCAGTTAAAAATAAAAGGACCTCGGTTTCTTATAAATATCTTTAGGGTTGTCTTACAAACTGTTCGTGGATATAGTCATAAGAGACTATATGTATTGCTACCACATGATGCTACAAATATATATAACTGTATGTTTCTTTATTCTTCTTGTGAAATAAAATATAGCCCCAATGTCACTGTTAATAAAAGAGTCATTTGAGTACTTAATAATATACTTCTGTACAATTCAGGATTTATAGTTAAATTTGATTTTTTACTAACTTTTTAAAAATCTCTTTTTTAATAATAAAGACCAAATATTCCTTTATTGACATCATTGAGAAATGAGACTTCCTTAAACCTTATTATTGCACTTGTTAAATAATTACTGACCGGAGGGCAACAGGCAGGCATAGAAGTAGCTGGGAGCATGCCCAGAGGCTGTCCAGTAGCAGAATGGCTCATGGCCAAGAGCACTGATGCTCTAGTGCATGGTGATTGGCAACCACCAAGATGTGCCTACTCTTAAGCTATGCCAGTAACCCCTTCCTAGAGGAGTAAATGCCCATCTTCTACCAGTACATAGTCAGCATCACTGTAGGGAGCAGGCAGTACCTCCCAGGACTCTAGGACATAGCCAAATAGGAAGATTATGATCTTCTGAGACCTTTATCTTATCCAATGACCATTGTCTTCCGTATATGCTTCTCTGTGGTCAATCTAGCCTCATTTCTCAATGTGAAAGGAGTGGGTACCAAAACTTAAGGAATATGCACCAAATGTACCCTTTTTATTAACAGGAACTCAGATTGATCTCTGAAGAGACCCCAAAACTTTAGCAAGACTTAATGATATGAGGAAAATCCTTTCTATGTGGAATAAAGACAGCAACTAGCAAAAGAGAAAGGAGCATGCTATTTGTGCAGTGTTTATCTTTAATCCAAAAGGGACTGAAGAATGTATTTAATGAGGCTATTACAGCCATTTTACTCCCAAGAAACACAAAGGAAAAAAAAAAATAAGAATGGGCTCAAGATGTATAAACTGTTGTTTGATTACGTGAGAAACACCTTCAGTGGCCAAGGAAATGGTCTGCTTTTTTCAGAAAGCATACAAAATGCTACAGCTATCCCCAGACTTCTTATAAATAAAGAAAAAGATTAAAACTTGAAAAAAGAAAATGAAAATTCTGTCCTCAGCACCCCGTAAAATTCATTAAGAATTTTTCCTAAAGGTCCAAGAAGCAGCAAATAGCATCTGAAACCACAATCTATTAAAAATACTTTCTTTCAACTAGAAGGTACAATCTCTCAGGAGTATCATAGTTTAAAAAACTAATCACATTGTATTGTAACTACATAACAAACCATGTTGTAAATGAAACTGCCTGGCTTAGACCATATACATTTCTGCACAGTCACTATGGAATCTGCGGGGAAATATCTTCTCCCTTTTCTCCAGTTAATTGTTCTTGTATGTAAGTTGCTTTCTATTTCATTTTATCTAAAATTGTGAGATAATAGTCCAGCCACGTAGCCAAAGGTTGCTCCACGTGTAGAGGAGATGGCCCTAAACTGAGGAGAAAATGTTTGAGATCAAAAAAGAACAAATGTCTTATTATTATTTAAGCGTCAATTAAGTATAACTTAAATATTTGTATATTAAACCTTAATTGCTTTCCTAAAGAATACAAAAAGTTTAATAAGATCATAACTGCATTTATCATGAATACAAAAAAGTACACTATTTTTTTGTGAATTAAACTGTAATAAGGCTTCTAGCAGATAATCATTACGAAGATGTTACTTTTTATTCACCTTATATTAATTGGTAATAATCTTGCCAATAACTATAAGTAGTGCCTTTATCAAATCTTTGGCGGAGTATTGATATGCACATGCATGGGGTAAAACTCTGTAAGGAAAGGACCTTCAGAGAGTAGTAGGCTGCACAACAGAATGGGAAAAATTCCCATTCCCAATAGCCAGAATGGAAAAATCTCCTAATATGTGGCACATCAGGTAGAATTACCCAGAAGATCACACCCTGGAAGTGGGGTTTTTGAGCTCTAGGGTAAACTCTTCCTGAATCTGCTCTAAGAAAACTTAAAAAGCAATCCTGGAATGGGTCAAAATGATCTTGGGTACCTATATGCCAGAAAAGGTCCAACACTCCTTAAAGGAATACAAGAAAATCCAGTACTCACCAAAGTGAATTCACGTGTATTCATTTTCTAGGGCTATTATAACAAATTACTACAAACTTGGTGTGGCTTAAAACTACAGAAATTTGTTCTGGAGGCCAGAAGTCTGAAATTAAGCAAGGAGAAAGCAGAGGGAAGGTTGCATGATCCGGAGGCCACCTTGGCTGCAGGCTGAAACGGAGAAGTTCTCCAACCATTGTGGACCCAACTGAAGTGCAGTGCTAGAGAAAGTGCTCAAACATATGAGTTTATTCAACATAACACAGCTCGTTTAATGACTTAGAGCTATTAGGGATATTGATTTTTGGATTGCATAATAGATAAAAGTTGCAATGGACATCTGCCAAACAATACATTAATGTTTCTTTAGTACACTAGTTTTAAGAAATATTGAGAATTCTTGAGAGGCAATATAATGGAAAAAAAAATCTCTCAGAAGACAATACAAAGAGGAATTCACCTAAGTGTCTTATAATAGTCTGGCAGACTGCTCAAACCAAGAAATAGTATCTGACAATCACTGCTATGAAGACTGAAAATGTATGTCAGAAAAATAAAAGACACTTCCATCATGCTCGTGCCCAGGCAACTCAGCAAGCTTTGAGAAAGAGAAGGAACTCTGTTTCCAGCATATGAGTAGTGATCAAGATTTGACCACATGGATTTTATGGGACATCTCATTGCCCAGACCTGTCATTACTAACATAGGCAAACATAAACTCATGTTTTTAAGCTTCTGTTGCAGAAACATTTCATAACTGTTCCATCAGCTCAAGTTTGGCTTATATTGCTGAAGCTATTGTGTTCTGCAAAGAACCGAAAGCTACATGCCAGACCACTGTGTGCAAGGAATGGTACATTATAGAATACACTCACCAAGAGAATGGTCAGGACAGAATTTCTATGACAAGACCTAGCAGAATAAAAAAAAAATTGAAGTAGTATTAATTCAAAACAAACCTCTTGATGGGATTATGTGTCTCAACTTTTTTTATGGAGCTTTACTTTATCCTAGACCAGCGAGATAATAAAATCTAATTGGAGCTGAGGAAGACATGATTTATGCAGAATCCACTTCCACGTTAAAACAAGCAAAGACGTTTATTGTGTATACAGTGATGCTCAGAAGAGAGTAAGTAGTCTTTAAATGAGAAGTTAACATATCAGATAAAAATACACTGGACTACGAGTAGGTTCTCATGAGCCACGTGGCTTTTATCATGTGCCTTCAGTATGGTGAGAGATGGTCATAATTCCGCTGCCAAGCAAATGAAACACACTAATTGCTCACTGTATAACAATTTTGCACTTAAATGTCAGTAATGGCATGAGGATGACCTGTTCCAAAGACTGTTCTGTAGCTTTGGGGCATGTAACTTCTCCAACCATCACCTTCCTAATGATATCGGTTTGGAGTCTGGTGACAAGGACGTTGTTTCTACATCAGGAAGTAACTTTATAATAGTGTGGAACACAGTACTGTAAGCTGGTAAGGACCTAAAGCGGATATGAGTGAGGGAGGCATTGCCCATTTGCAATACCAAGGTGGGCTGGTAATGAGTGATTCATCTGACACCATCAGGTTATGGGACTGTATTTGTCTGCCAGGTCTGCTATACCAAAATATCATAGAACAGGTGGCTTAAACAACAGAACTGTATTTGCTCACAGTTCTAGAGACTGAAAGTCCAAGATCAAGTTGCGGGCTAGGTTAGTTTCTCCTGAGGCCTTTCTCCTTGGAATGCAGACAGCTGCCTTCCCATTGTATCCTCACATGGCCTTTTTCTCTGCACATGTGCTCCTTGTATCTCTTCCTCTTTTTATAAGGACATGAGTCCCTGTTGAATTAGGGGCCCACCCACATGACCTTGTTTAACCTTATTACCTCCTTAAAGGTCTTATCTTTAAATATAGTCACATTGGTGGGTAGGGCTTCAAATTATGAATTTTGTGAAGGACACACCATCTAGTTCATAACAAGGACACAGTATGGAATATGTTTACAAGGACTAAAGGGCCATGTGAAATTGGTGTGCCGTATTTGATGGTGTAATGAGGATAATCAATGGGTACTTTAATCAGAAAATTGAAATGTAGAATCATATAGGTCTTCGGGACCCCCGTAACTCTGAAGGGACACTTTAATCAATAGACCCTGATGGAAAATTCAGAAAAAGTTTTCTGACTCCAGTTTGATGAATTTCAGATCGTCAATACTCCACACAAGGACATAAGCCTGATGTGGGACTTCCTAAATGATTCTATTGCCTAAGCTGAATCTCTTCTGCTCTCCTTCCCAGCAGCCACCTCTGTCTTCAGAAAAATAAACATACATTGACCTACCTCATACTTACTTAGCATCATCAAAGTCATGCTGTCTCAGTATACCAGAACCAGAAGGATGAACAACAGGAACAACCCCCCAAACAGTTTTTTTGGTCCTGGATTTCATCATGAAAGGAGCACAGTGGGCCTGCACGCAACCGAAGATAGTTGGTCTTCTCAATGCAGCCATCTGCTTTAGTACTAGGATCCAAAAATGTGTCTTATCTTTCACAAGTGATTAGGATTTCCTGTCCCTCCTCCTTTCCTCTTTGCTGCTGCTTCCCCGTGTTTGATTCTAGATAAACATGGCCTATAATGTATTTAGTTTTGGGAAAAAAAAAAAATGAAAGAAAACATTAGGTCCTGATTCTACTACTTACTAGTTTACTTGAGTTTAGGCAAGTCATTAAATTTCTCTGCACATCAAATTTCTCATATATAAAATTGAAATAGGAATTTTTGCCCTCATAGGATTGTCATGAAGAGTAAAATAACTTATATAAGCAACTAGCGAGGTACCTAGAACATGGCAGACACTCAAAACATTTTAATTCGCTGTCATCTTCTATGATAGCGCCAGATAGGAGAATAAAGGAGAAGTTTGGGGAAGGAAGAACAAAGGGAAAAGTTAAAATTCTGCTTTTACACAAGTAATTTGGCATTAACATACTAAAAATTATAAAAGATTTATAAACTTTAAACAATATCCTGCATAGCATGTTGTAACTTAGAGACTGTGCTAAGCAGTACAACAGGAATTGCATTTGTACCATTTAAATTATATCATCACTACTGCCCTACTATATAGTGACAACAATTGATTGTAGGTTCATCCATTAAAATCTCCTTGTTAGTGTGTTAATAAATACTATATCACAACTCAAATAAATACTGTATCACAAATTAATTAAAAGATTCCACAAAGAGTCTTGTGAACTGTTATGGAATCCTCTGTTTAAAACTCTTCTGTCTTCCCGTTGTCCATATTGTGAGGCTGAACTCTTTCAGCATTCATTATCTGGCCACTTCTTTTCTTCTGTAGCCTCTGCTTCCTCCACCCTTCTATCTGGGTCCTTGCCTTTAATCCTAAACTCCCACCATATTGAACTATTTTGGGTTTCTCTTTTCTCAACTCTCACACATGCAGTACTATCTGCCTGAGACATACTTTCCATGTCTTCAACTGGCTAATTCCTGATTATCCTCTGTTCTCCTACAAAGCCTAAATGAGATCTTCCCCTCTAGGAATTACCCTATTATGTATTGAGCCCCTAGCTAGTGCCAGGCACATTAGGAATTCAGTAATACTCGTTAAGTGAATGATTCAGTATTCCATCTAAATGCAAAAGATTATAATGATAATTTTCCATTACGTATGTTACAGTTATATAACAGTTATATTACAGTTATATAACCTGTAAATTTTCAAATCCCATTTATTTATTTTAATTGTTGGAGTGACATTGATCAACAAAAGCCAGTAAGTTTCAAGTATACAATTCAACGGTATGTCATATATGTATTGCCTTGTGTGTTCACCACTGATAGTTAAATTTCTTTCCATCACCACATATTTAACCCATTTACCGCTTTCTACCTCTACACTAGTCCACTGTCCATGTCCACGAGTCTGTTTTCAAATCCTGTTTAAGTAGGAAAACAGTAGAAGTAGTTTGCTCTTTAGTATTCATATCATGTCCCACTTTATATTTCAGTGCATCACGTCTAAAATGGGCTGATGTCTGCCTCCTTAATAAGTGCTGTAAGTGATTCATAAATGCCTGTGTGGCCATTCATTTTGATTTGGGTTTTTCAAAAGAAAAAGAAAAATCAAATATAGTGACTACCGTAACAACATAGAAAACTCTCATAAAATGGTTTTTCTTCTTAAATTTCTACCTTGCAAAAGTAAGCTTATCAGAGTATTTTAAAAGGTAGTCAGAAGATTTATATTGTCGACATAAAATATCTGAAACGTGCTTATAGAGATGTGTATCTCAAAAAGAGACCTGAACAATACGCCAAGTGATCGCCATGAAGTTATGTAATTGAGTTGTACCATTGAGCTTTTCCTTTTTGTAAAATTGTTGGTGTTCTGAAGAATTTTTTTTTTTTCAGATGCATCTGCTTAGCACTGAGAATGGAATCTAAAGGTAGCATAAAACAGTTCTAAGAAAGTGAATGGCGTGTGTGTGACCTTTTTTTAATTTGCTTCACAAGTAATTTACTTTAAAAAAATTAACATCTGCTATTTTGAATCTAATCTTAGTATATTGAATGCTCTTAACCATTTCTCAATCCCACAGTCTTTTATCTTGCTTCTCCTGCTGTGTTCCCACCACCCCTGATCCCATTAGCAAACCTTGAGACCGCCTCCGACTTACCAAAGTACTGCTTTGGTTTCAGCTGCTCTTCTGCAAGAGGAAGTGAATGTTGGGGGTTTTCTCTGTGGTACAGTTGTGATAAAGCTGTGGTGGTCTTATCTCTCTCTTAGGTAGTGGCTCTTTATGACTACACAGCGAATCGATCAGATGAACTAACCATCCATCGCGGAGACATTATCGGAGTGTTTTTCAAAGATAATGAAGACTGGTGGTATGGCAGCTTAGGAAAGGGACAGGAAGGGTATTTTCCAGCTAATCATGTGGCTAGTGAAAGTAAGTTTTATGCTCCCTTCCTGGTTTACTAATATGGTATAACTGATAGTATAAGATTTTATCATTTTCTACCCTTTAATTTACTGTCTTTGTAACTTTTGCATATGTTTACCAATGGGTATCGCTTTTCATTCTCATGATGCAAAAAAATAAAAAGGGGAGGCTCTAGAACACTAGACAGCTATTACAGTCTGGGATATTTGCTTCACGACTTCTCATCCCGGGGGACTTGCCCATTTAGCTACCAGTGTTCTTCTACAGGCCGTTTCCCCTGCCACCTGCTTCATGCATGATTATGTCAGCTTTTCTCTTGCCACAGTGATTCCTCAGTTGACAGGCACACTAAGAACCTCTTGTTCCCCAACTCTCATTCTTTTACTCTGTATACTTCAGTCTTAGCTGTTACTTGTTACCTACCTGCAATAGATTGTTTCATTCTCAAGTAAAGTAAGCCTTCACTTATGAAAAGGAAAAAGAAATAAACTGGAGGAGGAATTCTAAATACCAGTCTCTGAAAGCTGTGGACTTACTAATAGCTATCGATTTCACCTTGAAAGGTGAAAATAGAACACAGATTGCCTGAAAAAAAGACTACAGAGAAAGGGGAGAAATATAGTAATGCTTCCTCAGAAGAATGCTTCCTATCAGCAGTTAACTTCATAGTGTGGTAGGAAAAACTAAACTGCCAGGGGTCAGGAAAACAGATTTCTAACCCTAGCTCAACAGCTATTGCTGATATGCCTCAGTTTCCTCCTATAAAATAAGGAAGTAGAGCTCTGTCATCTATAAGTTTTCTTCCAGAAATACTAAATCACATAGTTCTGATTTAAAATGTAGTATAGGCAGCCTTGAGAACACTCTATTTTGAATATGTATTAAGTTTTTGTTGCTACATAAAAAATAATTATTATAAATAATAGTTGCTTTTCAGGCTAGCCTATGCAACCCATTTAACCCAAAATATGGCTAAACAAAAGCACATTCATTCCTAACCTAAGTTCTGAATTTTAAGAGCAAAGGAGCTGGAAGTGGAAGGAGAATTCCTTCTGTGAATACCGGGTGCTGGCTCAACCCCGATAAAACGACTTCTCTTGGGCACCCTCACACCACCTTGTCTGCACCCCGATACTTCTCAGCGCTCCCCTCTCCAGTCTCTCAAGAGCTCTGTCTGGCTGTAGCTCCCTTCCTCGGTTTATCTGCCTCTTTCAGCAAACTCCTCCCCTCAAAAGTGCTAAGTGTCTCAAAAATTACCCACTTCTCTCTCACACAACAAAATTCTGTACCACCATTTTAATTCTTTTTCTCTGAGTAGTAAATGACTGAGATAGCTCTTAAACTCTGAGATATATTTTTACGTTTCAAAGAAGATGCATAATGGAGGAAACTTGAGGCAATATGGAAGGAAGAAATTTTAGAACAGATTAATACACAGTCATTTCCCAGAAGTTCAGCACTTCTAACTTCCAGATTGTCAAAAATATTTAAGTTCCTCCCCTCCCGTTCCCAGTGATGGCTTTCCCACAGGATCAACCAGTGGAGTTGAGCAGGGGTGGCTTCCGTTTTTAAACCAGGAACTGCCTGCTCTATCATAGTCACCCTAGAGAGTATCTGTCATTTTAACTGGATATTACAATTCGTTGTTTCTTCTTGATATAAATGAAAACATTTAAAAAAAATTTTAAGTTAACAATATGAAAAGATTGTGTATTTCCAGGCAGGGTAGTATTAAGTGCTTTAACTTTAGATAGTTTACAGAAATAACCTCTTATGCTTGCAAATCTTGAAAGGCTATAGATATTTGATCTATAGTAGGTTAAAAATCCAATAAAATTTTTCTCCCATGATAACCAAACTGAGACTTTTGAAGCATATTATAATGATGGTTAGTAATTATATGCAGAAATTATGGTCTCGGGTATTGACCATCCTTCAACTGTGATAATTCCTTACTATATCCCAGAATAATTGATGTTTTCTTTGGCATAATTTATCGCTTGTTGTAAAGCTTTGTAAAGGCCAGAACAAACAGAAAAAAATCCTCAGACAACATGAGAATATAATGATCGAATTCTCACTTCATCAGGGATTAGTTTTCTTGCCTTTTTACCTTACTTTTTACCTGAATTTAACAAATCTCACCTGCCCAGTTTTAATATTAGAGAAAAACTGTCAGCAGCATATTTCACTCTAAAAATAGTAGCAGAAATTGTCCTTTATCTTTATCTGAAACCAAGTATGCAGAGCAAATGATCTAAGGGAGTATGTATCTGAAAAGAATCTGTAGCCGTTATTCAGGTGAGAGCCATGTCCTCCAAGAGAACAAGACAACAGAAGACATCGGTACCTCATTATTATAAGGGACTTATTCCCTTTGTATCTTAAACCACAGGAAAGAAAAACATGATCAGCTTCCCTTAATCACATTTAACATCCTTGCCTATAATAAAATCAATACATACACAAAGCCAGTTAATACATCTCGTAATCTTAGAATTTTGATCAGGTGTATTTTAGCAATTTCTCTCAACTTAGAGTTGCCCAAGTCATTTAACTGAAATGGAATTTTTTTTCAGCCCTTTAAAATTCCTACCTGACTTTTTAGATTCAGCACTGTTTATAGATTAGAGTATATAGATTATAATCTTAGGTTATAAGAATCTTAGATGCAGCAATGTGAATAGATTCAGTGTCATATATAGTCCTAGCCCCATGCTTATTTATTTCATACCATTTTCCCAAATTATCCTTTCTCCACACCTCTGTCTGTCAAAATCTTACATATTCTTCAGAATCTGACACACCTGCCACTTCTTCCATTAAGCATCTGTCATCCTCACATCATAGTTTGTCTTTGTTATTTTCTCTCTTTGGATTAATGTCACATTCTATTTCATATTACGGTTACTTGCGAACATATCTGTCTCTGACTATGTAAGCTCCTTGAGAGCAAAGGCTGTTTTGATCACCTTTATATCTCCTCCAGCAGTACCTAGCAGATAACTATGCATATAGCGGGTTTCTGGTAAATGTGTAATGAAATAATTGCATGACCACATAGTAAGTAAAGATGATACCTTCCATGTTTCTGAAATCCTGCTGATCAAAACTTTCCAATCATAAGTTATGCTCTTTTGATAACTAATATCTAAGACTATAAATCACCTTAACAATAAGTGCTAGGAAGCTTATTGCTACACCAAGGAAGTGAATATCAATTTCTTTAGTTTCATATCTGCTCCCCCGATCATTGCTTTCTTCCCTCATGGAACAGTGCTTCTCAATTTGATGACTTGAATATCTTTTTCAATTCCAGCACTGTATCAGGAGCTGCCTCCAGAGGTAAAGCAGCGATCCCCTCCTTTATCCCCCAAGGAAAAAACCAAAATAGAAAAACCTTCATCTTCTAAAAAGGTAAATATTTTCAAGAATATATATATAGCATATGCACTTTAATTTTCACTCTCTTGGTAAAATATTACTTTATTTTTTATGCTGATATCCTTCATTGTTTATATTATTATGTCTTGTAATATTGGCACCAACATCATGAAATATGTAAGGCATATATTATTATAGCCATTTTCCAGATAAGGAAACTGCGGAGCCTCAGAGAGGTTAAAGTAGACTCCAAGCCACAGCCCAAGTAATGGGACAAGGACCCAAAGTAGAACTTGTGACTTTAAGTGTGATGCTATTTCCACCCTACACTTGTTTCTATTACTGATGCTGACACTGTTATGGGCACCACCTGAGGGGTACACATGTATGCTGAAAGTCACTGGAGCCCACAGAATAAGAATGTCATATCTTCCTGGAGCATTCCTTTTACTTCCTAGTAATTTAAAATGTTTTCACGTTAAAATGAATATGGATGTATCATTGGCCATAAAATTGTCATGTTTTTTAGCCTGTGTCCCCAGATCCCAGTCGGTAATATTCTGATGTTAGTAGTACTTTGGTAGAAAAGTTCAATAAGCAATGTGTCATCATATATATTACTTATTAAACTTATTTTATTCTGTGACATTAGCTCTTCCCTTAGGCTGAATAACTTTACTTCTTGACTTTATGAACTGGCATTTTTTCACAGTTGATCCTGTCATGTAACATTTAGCCTTTGTGTGCTGAGCGCTTACTTCCATGCCAAGTGCTCCACTAGTCTTCACTGAAACAAGTTTGAGAAGGCAAAGCACTTACCCTCAAGCTAACAGGCTGGTGGGTGAGACACCAGCAAGTAGGCAACTCTAACTGACTATGGTAAGAACTATAATGAAGACGTGCACAGTGTATTCGAAATACACAGGAAGAAACCCTCTAAATCTGCCCTGGGAAGTCCAGAAAGACTTCCCAGAGGAGGTCATGCTTGAGCTGAGGCTTATAGGATAAAAAAGTATGTGCTAGGTAGATGATCTGAGAAAAAACATTCTAGCAGAGGGAATAACTTGAATGAGTTGTGGTACAGTGTGATTATGTTTAGAGAAGGATAAGAGAAATGCAGGAGTCAGGCCACAGAGAGCCTAGTATACTCTGCTAAGACGGCTTAGGTTGTATCCTTCAGGCAAAGGGGATTCCCTGGAGAAGGTAATCAAGGGAGTGACATGGACATGTTTTCATCTTAACAGTACCATTCTAGTGGCAACATTGTGGTTGGATTATAGGTAGCTGAGACCTGGGACAGAGAAATTAGTTAGGAATCCATCAAAATAAAATATAAAATTCTAAACTAATGGGGATGAAGGGGAGGGGTATGATTGATTGGTTGTGATTAGCGATTAGTGATGTTGGATTATTTTGCAAATATCTGCAAGGAGAGGGATACTACTGGCATCTAGTGAGTAGAGGTCACAGATGTTGCTCAACATCCTAGAATGCACAGGACAGCCCACCTCAACAAGGGATTATGTGGCCAAAAATGTCAGCAGTGCTGAGCTTAGAGCAGTACCCCTCTGAGACAGATAAATATGAATGAGCATGCAGATAAGTTAATAAAATGTAAGTCCATAAGTTAAGGATACCTTTTGTTCTCAAAAACAAAAAGGAAGGTTCACTTCAAATATGAGGGCAAAAGATGTGAGGTAAGGAGAAGAGTAGTGACCATTAGAACAGTAAGGTGGTCCCTACCTGTAAGGACGGCAGGAGCAGAGTTCGTTTGAGACATATAAAGGGATTCCTGAGGAGCTCTGGGAGCTGCCGTTTGGATACCATTAAAATGTAAGGGACATAATTCTGTGTAGTTGGATTTTTTTCTTCAGTAGTGCTCAGCATCTAGGACATAGCAGTGAAGAAGGCAGATTTGGTTTGATACACAATTGGATTTGTGAGTGTAATCAAGGCCAAGAGGATAAGGGACTTACTTGATAACATTGGTGAGAGTTACTGGAGTGACACACTATGGAAGATCAGGCAGATTGGAAAGGATGTGGAATCAGAAGACTGGCCAACTTAGAAAGCAGGGTTCTCTGCAAGATTACAGTAGTTCAGATGGAGGCATAGTGTCATGCAGTAAAGCAGTTAAACTGGAACTATGCCCTATAAATCAAGTAACTTGCCTAATTACTATTTAGAAGTTAAGTATTTGAGGTTATGATAAATTCACAAAGTTGTATATAAGAGCCGAAATGAAATTGAAGGATGTATTATTAGAATTGAGCCGGCCAAGGAACTAGGACTGGATGTCGGACAAGATGTTCTCTTGAGCATTAAAATTCCAGGATGATTGCAAGAGCTGGGGTAAAGGGAACACTGAACCAAGTGGTGAAGTCCTTAATTCTTGTGGTAGAGCAGATATTTCAACTTTGTCTTCACATTGAAATCACCTAAGAAATTTAAAAAATAAATACTGATGCTTGTCCCCACACCCACAAATTGATTTAACTGGTCTGGAGTGGAACCTCAGTGTCGGTAAGTTTCAGAAGCTTTCTGGGTTAATTTACTGTGCAGCCAACATTGAGAACTATCCCATTGGAATGACCACAATGTCTGAAGGTAACAGCTGCAAAGATAGAGAGTCTCATAGCCAGGTGTGAAGGCACCCAAGGGGGACAGCTTTGAAAGTATAATAGCCTAATATCAGCAAAAGAGAGCTAAGGGGCCAGTGTTAACTCCAAGCCCCATGGTCATGGTTGGATTATATGAGAATGGACAGTCTGTACTGCAAAGAACTGAAAGAAAAATGGTTCTTGGTAAAATCCAGTTTCGCATACAGCAAAGATATAGAATGATAGTTGCCTATGACAGCCTGGCAACTACAATGGATACAATTGAAAGGATTGGCAAGGAATTTGATTATTATAAATGCTACATGTGTAATATTATCCACTGTTTGGAATTCACCAGATTTAAGAATTTAGATTCTAATGTAAATTTACAACCTAAAGATATTTAGTGCAATGAATGTATTTATAACACTGGCGTAGGGAGTCATTGCGACAGCTAACAGTATTTGTAGTCTATGCCAAGAATTGTGTGAGATGCTATGAAAGACACAGTCTTTACTTGTAGGGGCCTAATGGTGTCCCTGATGTTGTGTCATGCTGACCTTTGAAATTGGGGTTACATAACTCCCGCCTCTGTGTGTTTCTGTCCAATAGCCTTGAACTAATTCTGCTTCTGCCAGAGGAGATATAAGGAACTCTGTGGGTGTCTGTGAAGTTGGCATTGCCCCTTCCCCCTCCCGATGCACCTGTGTTGCTGTGAATCGAGGCCTACTTCCAGGGCTCTCTAGTTCTCACTGCCTGTACCACTCCTCTACTTAAAAGACCATATAATAGCCTTAATTTAACTCTAGTTACTCGTTTGATTTATTGTGCCTTTTCCTCTCACAGACTGATCTTCATGCTTAAAATACACCTTCATATTCATATCACAGTAGGCCAGTTCTCCAATATCTAACTTGACCTTTCAAGCTGAAATCCCACTGCTGCCCAGACCCTAATTTTAATAGATCTCAAGGAACTTGCAAACATGCAAGTAAAACATTTGAAAAATATAAAATAGGTAAAGCAAGGAAGTTGCCAAGGATAAGAATCCATTTGGGCAAGAGAATAGAAAGGTTCTCATGGAGGAGATGGAACGCAAATTGGGCTTTAAAGTTTAAGATGCATAGATTTCTTTTGAAGAATATGATTTTATCCACCGTATCCAAATCCATGTGTTAGAATAGACTCCTACATATATTTTTCCTCAGGAATGTACCACATGTATAGTTAGACCATGTTTTACTTCTCTGTGGGAGAAAGTATGAAGAATGTTCCACACTTATTAAAAAGAAGTTCCTGAGAAACAGTAATGCTGCCCCAGGTAATCAGAATGCCTCAGGTACACTCTGAGTCACGACACAAACGACCAGCCCTTGAGAAATGTGCAACTGGGCTTCATGAGCACCTGGCAGAGTTGCATTTCTTCAGGTTAGTTCCTTTATCAGAAAACATATGGTTTGATTTTATCAAAATCCTGCTTATAAACCTACCACAAATTCTATTAGATGTTTAATTTTGTATACAAGTTTTATTTGTATAGTCATGTGTAAGATATGTTTTTAAAAAACATGAAAAGTTGTCTCTGATAAGTGACTAGAAGAGGAGGATTTTAAGTTCATGGAATTATAGATTTGGTGACAGAAGGAACCTTAGAGATTCCAGTTAATTCCTTCATTTTATAGATGAGGAAATCAAGATCCAGAAAATTAAAAGAGTTTCAGAATGACACTCCTAATTAGGAGCTCCACTTAGTGACTGACAGACAGCTGTTACCTGCACAGCTGGCCACATTTTGTGTCACAGCGGTTTTTTACATCCCTATTCTTTTTGTTTTGTTGTACCCCACCCTATTCATGTGGCAGTCTTTAGAATTATATTCTCTGTACTTTTTAAGGAAAAAAAGGAAAGAAACCCCCTCAATGGTTTTCTTTCTTTCTAAATTATTTCTATTCAAACTATAGAATAAGAAGTAAAATTATACCTTTTAATAGCTTGGCAGCTGCTAAATCTTCTTAAGTTCTTCCAAGTGGAACACACCTGTTTCTGTTGCAAAATGTGCCAGGTCCCTTCCAATATTTCATCTGGTTCATTGAAATGTTAGTGGGTGATGGCAGCATTTGCTCTTCCACTGCAGGAGGAGGAGACAGGCTTTTCTTGGTGATTCTCTACAGTGGGTCAGAGGGTCTGCAAACAAATCAGTAATTAGCTATGCTACAGGAGAATGAGAGTAGGAGACTGTTTTCCTCGAGATCATTGAAGAACATTGTTTATAAATGGTGTGCTATAAATTTATATCTATTAGGGAAAAGAATATCTGTACTAATAGGGAGGAAAGAAACGCAGAAGCTTTAAAAAAAAAAAGTAGTGCCAACAACCTTGGTTTATTTGTGTTCATATCTTGGACCTTTTTTTTTAAAAAAACTTTATTTTTGCTACCCTATGCATTAATCTATATCATTTATTTGGGGACGAAAGTTGTTAAAACTCTTTTTTAAAAATTTTTTAATTATTTTAGATTGTTTTATTAAAGTAGTATATACTCATAGTTTAAACAGATTCAACCAATAAAGAATAGTGTAAGTGAAAAATAAAATGCCATCCTACTAATTTCATGTTCACTCTAACTTGCATTTCCTATTAAAAATATTCTCTGCATATATAAATATACATGTCTTTATTTTTGTCTAGTCTTTGTTTTGATGAAACTAGGATTATACTTAATATTCTGATGTTTTTCTTTCACAATACATCTTGGACATCTTATTAGCATAAACAATTCTGTTTTTTTAACAGTTTTAAGTTACTAAAATGACCAATTGTTGTTTTTTTTTTTTTTTAATTTTCTTGAGAATGTTTAAGTTTTTTTTTATTAAAAAAAAAACCAAAGTGGAAATTACCCTCTACCTTCTATAAATGTTTTAACATTGAAAATAATTAACTCTTGTTATATGAAGAAATGAGTATGTTTATTTTTTAAATGCCAGATATAATTATTATACACAGGAATGTTAGATTATATCTGTGAATGTGGAGAAATTACTGTGATGTTTTTGCTTATGTCTTTTGCTAAAAACTCATCAAATGAAGAATAGTTATTAGTTTTGCTATTCTAAGGCAATTATAAAAATATCCACATAGCTCATTTCTTCACATGACAAGGGTTAATTATTTTCAGTTTTTTACTTAGCATGTAGAGCCAGTGATAGCAGGCTGGGTTCATTCAAAAGAGGGCTGGCTCCCAAACCAGAGTGCAGACTCAAGTTATATTCAGGAACAGCTGCTTTCTTGTCTAGTCCAAAACAAGAACAGAGAACCCCAAAGCATCAAATAACTCCATGGTAGTTCCTCTTCCAGCCAAACACAAATGCACACCAAATTTTACATTGGTAATGCTGTCAGCTTCCCAGAAAAACACTAGGCAATAAATAAGTCCCCCTTGTGTACCCATGTCTGTCTTATTCTATAAAATACCTAATTTTCATTTACCCTCTTCATCCCAAAAGTAGACAGTCCATAAAACCTGCATTAATTGTGCCATGTATCACTATTTTAAAAAATTACTTCATGTAGAGAAAAATGTTTTTCCATTTACTGGTCCTTGTACCAGGGGTTCATCTGACTTATTCTTACCTATAGAAATAATATGATTTTACTACTATGTTAAGCCCAACAACACATTTATAAGGGATAGTGGTTATTTTGGGTATGGCAAAGCAGATTTTTCAAATACCTAGAAGTTAGCTAATATACACTAAGCCATTGAAAATACAATCATAATTATTATTTTACTTTACTTTATAAGTTTACTTCCTTTAGCTGAAGAGAACAAAATCAAAATCTTATAAATAAAACTTTAGTACTTATTTGTGTCCCATGAAGAGTATCAGTGTAGGCAATACTTATATATATATGTTTTCCCCATAATTTGTTTCAATAACTTATATAAGTATTTTGAGGAAAAAAATATTAATTTCAAAAAATGTCATTTACACTTAAAAAATATCTGTGTCTCACAAAGAAAGTGATGTGACAGCAAAGCCAGCGTAAGTCACCTCACACCCACAGATTTCACCCCCCGGCAATAAAGACTGACTGTTGTACACAGAGGAACTTTAGAAGCCTCCAGAATCTCTCACCCTGAAAGGAACTCATGAGGTCTGGACTTTTCTTAAGGGTCTGGTGACCAGTTCTGCTACTTGTTCCCCTTTTACACCTTTGCCTCAGCCATCATATGTGACATATGTACCTCGGCCTCTGCTTTGTATCTTCCCCCCAGCAGCTAAGTTCCTTGCTACTTTGAGCAATTCGCCTCCGTGTTTCCAGGACCCTCTTACCCTCAAAAAGTGAGACCCCCACAGACTGCCTGTCTTCTCTATTTATCTAACCTGAGGGCAAGACCTAGATAACTGCTAGTAGTTCTGAAATAAATAAGCTGTGAGAGAATCCCTCTGTATGTAGCCTCTACCGCAAAACTAGATTTGGGGAATGCGTCATTTCCTCAATGTCTTCCTAACTCACGCTACTTAAAATTTACACAAAATAACATGAGTGAGATCGTTTTCCATTTTTAGCAACCCACTAATTGTTCAGCTGATTTGAGTCTCTGAGCCCAGGCTCTATCACATCTGATTTTTTTATACAAATCTTCCATGAAAATTCAGTTTAGAGAATAATATAAACTCTCAAAGAGTTCATAGTTGTTCCAATAAACCATTGATAAGTATTCGTAGGACATTCCTTCATGACTCTGAGAAGGCAAGTATAAATTTTAATCTTTGAATAAAGAGTATACATGAAAGTATAAAGTAAGTGTTGTACTGGGTCAAACCAGTGTCCTCCTTGGCCCAGTAGTACTTTCTCTGACAGTGACTTTAAGCATTGTTTGATAGAATAATATGGTGTTTGTGCTTCATGATTATATTTTCAAAGATTAACCTAAATATGGGTAACATCCCTCTAATAATCTATTACAGATCTAAAATGTGAAAGGTGTTATTGGGAGAAGTTCCCTCCCATCATTCCCAGTAGTAATGTGTCCTCTAGATAGTGGCAGAATTGATTATCATCAATCACCCTGTGTCCTATCTTGACAATCAGCATGACTTTTTTTTGGAAGTTCTCTGATACCCAAACTCTGCTGTCCTCTGTTCTGTCAAGCTTGCCAAGGTTTCTCAAGGTTTCTCTCTTTACTGGGGCTAGATAATTCTTTGTTTAGGGGGAATACGTTGGCGTTGTAGGACATTTAGCAGCATTCCTATCCCCTCTCTACCCAATGCCGGAAGCATTAACCACCCCCCGCTCCAGTTATAATAATCTAAAGTATCTTCCAGACATTGCCAAAATTCCCCTGTGAGTCAAAAGCACCACCCCACCCCCAAGTGAGAACTATTCTACTTTAATAGAAAAATACATAATATATAATACCGTGTGTGGATATATGTGTTTTTCCTTAAATTACAGTTTTTCTTATTCTAAGATTCTGCTAACAAAATTTTGCTTTCATTATTCCATTACTGGCAAATATATGAGTAGTAGTAATGATGTATAGATTACCCTACTTAAAAACAATTTTACATAAAGATGTATCCAGCCAGCTATCTGAGGCTCAACATGATGAGTTTATGTAAAATGTATCTTAATTAAATTTAGATATCTCTCGACTGCCATTTATTTCCTTTGCTTAATGAATCAGGCATTTAGATTGGGCTACAGAGTTTCCAGAATCTCCACTTGGTCAGAGGAATGTCTTTTTCTCCCATATTTTGTAGCATATTGTCTTTCACTGCATTTATCACTGCCTACCTTAGTGCCACATTATTTGTACGTACATTTGTCCTTGCTAAATTATGAGCCTCAGCCTCACTGTGGCCATTTAACATTGTTTGTTGGGAGAGAAATCAAAATCTTTGATGAGAAGGTTTGGTAAAATCAAGATTCAAAACAAGAGAAAGAAACAAGAAGAAGAGATAGTGGGAATCACAGCAATCCGTGCTCATTGGCTACTAAGCTATATTCCCTAAGTCAGCTTCAGACATGCAGGTCAAGAACTGGTTCTGAGCTCTCTTACCCCCAAAGATTGCCAGTTTGATAAATTGCATATTAATGGTTCTCAAACTGCTATGCCTCAGAATCACCTTGAGCCATTATATAAAAATTTCCATGCCCACACACCTATTTTATTGCAGCATTATTTATAATAACCATGAAATGGAAACAGACCTAAGTGTCCATTGACAAATGAATGGGTAAAGATGTGCCATGTGTGTATATGTGCATGTGTGTGTGTGTACATAATGGAATACTACTCAGCCATAAAAGGTGAAATCTTGCCATATGCGACAGCATGGACAGATCTTGAGGGTATTATGCTAAGTGGAATAAATCAGAAGTAAAAAGACAAATACTGCATGATTTCACTTATATATGAAATATATTTTAAAAAAATGATCAATCCAAAAAAATTTGTAGAGGCAGACAACAAGTTAGTGGTTACCAGAGAGGGAGAAAGGCAGTTGAAGGAGGACGAAACGGGTAAAGGGTTCAGTTGTATGGTGACTTACGTAATGGTATAAATTAAAAATGTTAACTTAAAAAAAAGAAAATGCCCAGACCCTACCCTAAACATGCTAATCTTTGGCAGATCCTCCATTGTATTTCTGAAAACCTCCTTTGTAGGCCTAAGAGTTATGGAATTTTGTTAGAGAATGTTCTTCCAACCTCATTAGAGGAATAATATATCTACTTAAAGCCCCTTGATCTCTAAATACAAACTTCCAATTGACCTGAATATATAGCAGTCTATAAGCCATTACACATAGTTATGTGAAACCAATGGGAATCAACTTTACAGTGGTTGTATTCCCACCAAGCTCTACCTTAGTACTTTACATATACAATATTCTTAATAATGATTATGATTTGATTGAGACAGAGCTCCTCAAAACTTCATAGCTATGTCAAGAATAAGACTAAAGGTAGCAACTAAGAACAGTAACATAGTAATTTGGTGGATGCACAGAAGCCATGCTAAAAAAACATACAGTCGATTCTCATTAAAATGCAGTTATATTCTATAAAATTCACCGTGGACACTGAATCATTGCTTCTAGGGGAAATACAGGGATTAGGTTCCTGTGAATCTGTGGTCACAACATTTTCATCAGTCAATCATAACCTTGTTTTATACATGTTCTGTTTAAAGGCACTTTATTTAATATATCTCGTTGGTTCATTAAAATCAAACTCATACCTTAACAGCACTATTACTTGTGCCTGAGCAGAGCTTAACTAGCACACATATTTTATCTGTAAGGCACATCAGCCTCTTGCACTTAATCACACTAGATAGCACTTCAACTCTATACTTAGGGGTAGTCTTAAACAGCAAAATAGCCAACAAAAAGCACAAAAATACAAAAAATATGGCACTAAATAAACCACAAAAAGGATACTTGTTCACAATATGAGAGCTGAAACAAGGCAGCATTAGAAATATTCCAAAGCATTAGAAGTTTCTAATATTCCTACCTCAACTGGGAATGTGTACATTGAACAGCTCAATTTTTTTTACCACTCTGCCTGTGTATATATTTAAATGACTGTAGAAGCATCGCAAGTATCAATTGGGGGGTTACTAATAAGTTTTAGTAATTATGCAAATTTGCAAGTAGGGAACCCACAAATAATGAAGGTCAGCTGTTATTTTGAAACTTTATTTAAAAGTACACATTGTTGTTTTTTAAAACCTCTAAGTCTTTATAATAAAGAATGAAGAAGGAAAAGTCCAGGCAAAGGGAATTGGGTCAAAAGGAAGAGTGTAACCTACTACCACTCCTAGCATGGCTTATGTGTATAACTTTCCTATTTCTTCCTCTTTGGATAGAAATAAAAGAGCTAAAAGTTCATTGAAGACAGGAAATACCTTGTTCAAAATTGGATTCCCAGCATGTAGTGCAAAACAGGTATGAAAAAGTTAAAAACATCTGAATAAACAGATAGGAGCAGTTGTACTGAGGTGCTTCTTACTCTCCCAAGTCAGACCTGATCCCCGTCAGAGATACCAGCAGTGATATAGTTGCACACAGGCAGATGTTCACTAGTGCACAAAGGGTGACAGTGGACTTCATAAAACTGTCAGGTCTCCTTCAGTCTCTTCAGTTTCCTTCCATCATCTCCCATCACAAAAGAGGAAGTGGATGAGCCAAATGCTTCTTTAGTTTGCAGGGGTGACATTCTGATGTTTCCTGCCTTCTTGATTATCTGCAGTCAGTTTTCACTCTCCCCAAATCAAGTCCCTTAGACCACTAGGAAATGAATGCATGGATGCAATTTTTTATCCGATGCCAGATACATACAAAGCACTTGGAGTGTGTGACTTGGCATACTTGTCTTACCAGTCCCCAGGCGGGTAAATCAGTTGTCCATTTTTCTCACTTCTGCTCTGGAATTTTATCATTGCTAAAGAAAAATCACATAATTGTATTGGTTGTCTGTGTGTCATATTTGTGATCTCAGCCTCAGTGAGGCCCATGGTCTTGATCATCTATTGTTCTTTTTTCCTGACTGACTCCCTACCACATTCCTGGTCAAAAGAATGTGTCCACCTTCTTCAAGCTCCTAACCTCTTACTCCAAATTGGCTTTGTCTCCATGCTTTCTTGAACATTAATGTCTCCATGCTTTCTTGAACATTAATGTCTCCATGCTTTCTTGAACATTAATGTCTTTCACATTGCCACTCTCTGTATTTCTGTAATTTCACCTTCCTTCTCCAGCTGCTTTCATATCTCAAGGAATAAGTGCCCTTCCTATCTAAGGCTGACCTCTCCACTTGTATTTTGGTCATTTTCTCCTCCCACATTCTTCTAGCCCTCACTGATCCCCATCGGTGATTCCCCATCCTCACTCCTCCAGCCCTTTGACATCTTCATTATTTATCCATTCAACACGTGTATATTGAATGTCTCCTGTTTCCCCAAGCACTGTGGTGTGGAATATTGTATGGATGGTATAATGGTGAATTAAACAGAAATAGTCCTTCCAGTTATAGAACTTACAGTCTAATGAATGAAAGTAACTAATTAACGTGTCACAAAACTAAACATATAAGCAATAAAAGTATAGCGAAGGAAACTATGAGGCCATGTGGTGAGAAGTGGTTGGGTTAGTTTTTACACGGGGGCCAGGTGGGCTGGAGGATACATTTCAGGCATTAGAAACCGTATGTGCAAAAGCCCTAAAGTAGCCAGAAATACTTATCATCGAGAAACTGAAAAACCAGCTGGTCACAGGGAAGGGACAAGGGATGAAGCATGAGACAGAGGGAAGGACCAAATCCAGCAGTTTACAGACCACGTAAAGAAATACTCCATACCCCAGTATTCTGGGTCTTTCCCACCATCGTCTCTGCTTTTTCCCTTTCCTTAACTTTTTAACACTGCACTTACCTCTCCGCTTCCTCTCTCATCCTCTGGCTTTACCTGCCACTATAATACAAGCCTTCAACAAAATATATGCTACGTCTTTTTTGTTGTTGTTGTTTTTTATTTTTTCTCTAACATTTTTTTCTGGATTGTCCTTTCTACCCTTATCATTTCAAACATTACTTTGATGTATTCTACATCTGTAACCCTGGCTCCCAGTCTGAATTCCTCAAGTGTATTTCTAACTGCCTACCAGAAATTTTCATGTAGATATCATTCTGGAATCTCTGGTCCAATCTGCCCAAAAATAATTTCAGTTTTAAAACCTGATTTTTCTTCTATACTCCAGTATGTTAATGGAACCATCATCTACCTTCACCTTCAAGGAGTTCTCTCTTGAAAAAGCAGACAGATGGTCAAACATCAGGGAGGTTTGCAGCATAGTAGTAAAAGTGTTTTGATAGAGTTTTACATCTAATGTTAGGAGAGAAAATAGATACATGGCCCCTGACCTAAGCTTAATGAGGTCAGGAAAGGCTTTCCAGAGCAGTTGATTTCTAAATTGAGTTTTATGGGAGAAAGGGCATTCCAGGCACATTGGGCAGATATCTACTATAAGGCATGGTACGCTGGGGCCACCACAAATATTTCATCATGGATGCAAAGTTAAAAAACAGCTTTACATAAGTTATATAAATATCTGATCACTATGTTGTACACCTGAAACTAATACAGTATGCCAACTGTAGTTGAAAAATAAAAAATTATTATTAAAAAAATGCAAAAAAAAACCCAACAACAAAAAAAACCCAGCTGAATCTGAACAAGTGGACAGGATTAAGAAGGTCTTTGTATGGCATGTTAAAGAGCTGGATTTTATCCTAAAGGTAGTAGAGGGCCAGTGAAGAATTTAAAGCATGGACGATGACATCAGTTTGATTGGTTGTTCCAAAAGCTCATTCTAGAAGTTCCAAGAAGACTGGACAAAAGCAGAACTGGGGGGAGTATGACTGGGAAGGGTTGTTGCAGTAATCCGAGCCAAACATAATGAGAAACTAGGATTGGATGACTAAATTCATAAGAAGGAAAAGGTGAAAAATAGGTTTCTAATTTGAACACCTGTATATAAGAATATAAGAAGAACTTCAGTTTTGCGATGTGAAGTTTTCAGCATTTATACAGCAGCCAGTTTCAGATATCTTAAAGGCATCTACGGGACTCTGGAGAGATTTGAAAACTCAGACTTGCAAGGTAGTTTTAATGAAAATTTTTGGATCCAAGTGTGTTTTCAGAAAAACTGCTATGTTTATAAGGTAAAAACTAATGATTGCCAGATTATTATAGAGAAAACTTGAGATCTGAGTTTAGTTTTAGAAGTTTAAATTTGGAAGTCATTGGCATAAATGTGCTGGTTGGATCCATGGAAATAGAGGAGTATAAAGAATGAAAAGGACAAAGAGGAGAAAACAGTAGGGGATGCCAGGCTTTTTAGAGTGAACTGGGAGGGAAGAGTTTGGGCAGGGTGTTGCTATGAAACAGCCCCTTGGCCCCCACCTGCAGCAAGCAGTCTCTCTTCTATTCTCCAGTCTTCAGTGTACCTTTTACCTGCATACTGGAGATTCCTTTCTAAAATAGAAATCAAGTCATGTGACTTACCAGCTCAGAAATCTTAGCTGGCTCTACCTTTGTCCATGAAGTCTAAGTCTTCTAAGTTTTTCTAGGTGCCACCTGGCAAAGATTGAATAAAAGTCTTCAGCTACTTTTCCTCATCAAAACACCCTTCTGAGTACGCTGCCCTACAGACACAGCGCCCAAACCATTACTCAGCCTATTTTCTCTAAAAGTATAGTTTTTGGTGCTTCTCCAGTTATCAGAATCTCAATTTATCCCTTAAGATCTAACTAAATGTTCCCTCTTCTGTAAAGCCTTCTCAGAAGCCTCCAGTTACAATTCAAGGCTTCTGTTCTTTTTTTACCACACATTTCCTTTTTACCTTTATCCTAGCATGTATCTCCGTCTGCCTTGACAGTTGTATGCATGCCTTTCTCCATTAGATGGTAAGCTCTTTGAGCCTACTCAGCTTTGTATCCCCAGGGCAACTAGCAAGTGTCCCGCTTGTAGAGTGGTGTTCCATAACACCACGACTTGTTGTTGTTTAACTGGCACAATTAGTATCCAACAGCACAAATCATGAATCACAATGAAGGTCTTCACTTTTTAATATATTTCTTGAAACTGCATCTTTGTGCAGAGAAATAAGGAAAAGCATTATGATTGGAGGATTTAGCATCAGTTGCAACTGGCATAATAATAAATTCTAAAATCAGAGAATCAACATCAAACATGATGTATTTTACCATATTTAAAATGGTAAAATAATACAAACAGAATTTTAGCAATAGAGGAAACCTGAAAGAGCTTGTCTAGTCCAGTGATTCGTAAACTCTCCTCTGTTAGAGCCCTATTCCTCAGGGTGGGAGAGGGACACAGGGTTTGCCAGGCCACCAAACTTTGCTTCACCTAGAGTAAGTCTACCGTTACGTGTTTATATAAGGCTTTCGAAAGAAATTGTCCTGAAAAATTGTTTTGCTGTTAAATCGTTTTTGAAAACAGGATTGTAACCTTTAGACTACTCGTATGACCTTGGTGACTCTGGGCCTCCATTTCCTCATCTGTAAAATGAAAACACTGCCATGATAGTTCCTGCTTTCATTCCGAGCCCCAGCTCTCCATTTTCAAGTGAAAAACAGACCCCCAAGAGAAGTGGCTTAGTTAGGCTACATCAAGAATTAATGACAGAACCAAGACTAGAATTTAACCACCAACCCTGACTGTTGTTTTCTTTTCTCTGTCTCCTTTTTAAAAATTCCTACGAAGTGGGTATAAACAAATTATGGATATTAATTATATGAAAGGCAGATATATCTGGAGTTATATAGCATGTAAAAATAGAGCTATACTGTATCATAAATTTGCCTTATTTAAAGCTGGTATGCTAGCTATAACAATCGTTAATTGAACAATTACCTAATTTTACTTTCATTCTTCAAGTTTATAGAAATATTTGGGTGAGTTATTTGCATGTAACATTTTTCTCTTACAAAGCTACTTATGAGTTTTTTTCCTTCTTGGAAAATATCCATTTAATCGGTAGAAGCACTGTCATTCCACTAATCATTCCTTTCATGTTTAAGTCTCACTGCATCTAAATTTGAAAGCCTCACCAGGAAGTTATGAGGTTTGGGGAAGCAGGAGTCTCTAGATTCCGCTCCTTTCATTCACCTTTGCTTTGCTCTTCTTCCTCTCTTGATTCCCTCCTCTCCAAATCAAGAGTATCTGTGAAGAGAAAGTGAAGTTAGGAAAAGGCTGTCTGAGCAGTATGTGTGGACAGCAGGGAAGGAAGGGCAGTCATGCCGCTTGGCCTGGTTGATGGTGGGTGGTGCTTATGGGCTGATGGCATTATAGCCTTGGGGGCTTTTTTGTTTAAAGGTGAAATAAAACAGCTCCCATAGAAACCTCCTTCTTCCCCCTCCTTCTGTGTCCATGAGTAACTACCCATATGACTGCTGCTTCTGAGTCCAAGGAATGAGTGAGTAAAGGTCTTCAGAAGTGAAGTATTGGTCCTAATTAAGTGTCCTTTAACAAATAAGTGTTAAAATTTTTTAATGTGTAATTATCTACTAGTTTGGGATTCGTAGGCTTTGAACACAAGTTAAACCACCTTTGCATCATGCACCTTTGGATATGCCAGCTACAGCGATGCAATAATACAGTAGGGAAGATGGTAGGGGCGGTGTTTAACCTACTTAAGATGAACTTTCTGAGGACATCGCAGCATCCATTTCACATGAACAGACTATTAAAAGCACTTTTGGTGAGACCTGCACCTGGCAATACGTTATTATTACTCATTTGTCCAGGTCACAGTAATTAAAAGTAACATTGACTTAGTGACATGTAATTCAGTCTGACATCTCTCTCCTCAACCCCTAGAGTAGTTCAAATTCTGATTAGAGCCATTATGTTAATTTTTTTAATCCAGTAGTTTTACAAAAGTTTCATGTATGTAAATATATTTATGGTAAGATGTTTGTCTTGCCATGGGCAAAGTAGTGCTTAGACCATGTAAAGAATAAAGCATCTTACCTTTAATTTCATTGCTATGCTTGGAATTTATTTCATAAGTCTGGGAAAAAAAAACCTGAAGAAATTCAGTTACGACTTATGCTTTTTGAGTTAGGTTTTGATGATTTTCTTCTGCTTCTCGCTCTGTTGGGTTGAAGGCAGGTAAACTATTCTGCAATCTGAATTAGTCCTTGAATTTCAGTTTTCCATAATTTTGTACTTTTTCCACAAATACATTTTAACTGAGTCAGATCCTCTTTACTGGAATCTATAAATCAAGGTGTCATTGCTTCTTTTGTTCTATGAAATTGGGTCAGTTATTATAACATCCACCTTTTATCACCAAGTCTTCTTGTCCTTTAATTCTTGTTTTTATTATATACTTGATTTAATGCCACATAGCTAGGAGTAATATCACATAACTATGGCCCAGAACAGCACAATATCCTTTTAAAATCTTTTTGATTGGAAAAGTAACAGTTGTAAAAATATTCATTGTCAAATCTTGCTGAAGAATGATCTTGCAGAAATCTGGTTGTGAAGGAGGAAATTCAGAAAGGTCAAACAAGCTTTAATTCAGATAAGACTAGGAAAGCTACAGTTAATCCAACAAGTTAAGATGGAAAGCGAAGGTTGCGTACTCCTTTTCTTTCATTTTGGTTTTTTTTTTGAATTTTTTATTTAAATAATTAGACATAGTATATCTCTTTCATTTGTCTATTTCAAAACTTTAACATAGGAACAATTTATATTTTTATGTGAATTTTAAATGGGTCCTTTCCACAACTTGTAATTATCTGTAAAAAACATTTGCAGTCTATTTTATGGCAACATTGCGTTGATTTATAAAGTACTGTCTTATATCAAACACTATTTTTCCACAGTATACTTCCCTTTGGAATTAATGTTCATATTCTACAAGAACTATCTAACACTCAGAGTATTAGCTGGCATGACTAAATGTGCTTATTTGTTTGTTTTTCTCATGGAGGTGCCATTAATAAAACAGATAATCTGAACAAATTTCTTAGAGTTAAAGAGCTTTCAGATTCAAAATTTTATACATAGTTCAGTGAGTATCATTATGAAAATACAGAGTTTACTGAAAAGATTACAAAAGAAAGATACAATGTTGAAAGGTAAATTTAAAACTTGAGTAATATACCATATTGTATTGCTAGATTAATTTAGGCTGATTCAAAACTGACTCTTACCACACACCTGAAAGCTGACTTTATTTATAGCGTACCTAATCCGGAGAACTACTGGTTTGCTTTTGTTAAGAATAGGCATGCATTCTCTCCTCATTCAGCAAGTTGGTGGGTTTTCAGCATGGGAATGTTACCTCTGTTGTCTTCTCTAATTGTTGACTTACCGTTTTTTTTTTTTTTCTTCTTTCAACAGTCAGTCAATAAGGACAAGTCTCAGGACTTCAAACGGGGCTCAGAATCTATGACACAGTAAGCAACTTTCCTTCCTAAATAATTTTCAGTGATAAATATTTGTGATGTTTTAGTAAGGACAGTTTCTTCATTTCTTTTTTTATAACATCATACTGTAAGTTAAATGTCAGATAATTGATTTATAAAAGAGTTTAGCCAGTTTGAAGAGAATATTTTAATGGTTGGACTTTGAGGGTGTGTATGAAAAAGTTTTAAGAAATAATATTAAAGAAAATAAAAATATCACACTAAATATTTGTTTTTGTGGACCCATTTTATTTATTTGAATGATATTTTGAAATGACATTAACTGAAAACTAGTTTATGTGGTTAAAAAAAATTATGACATACCTATTTTCAGGCATTAAAGGAAAAAAGCTAACATCCAGAACATTGTCATTGTATATTTTTGACAAATGCCTAATATTTGAGCAATTTATTTTGAGATATTTAAAAGATCTCTGGAAAGTTTTTGTATTTTTATTTATTACTTGCTGTATCACTTAATACATAAATAGAAAATCCCACTTTTACCTCAAAAAATTACATCAAAAACATTTCCAAAATATTTCTCCATTTTTATCATTGCAGACCATTTTGTGCCTAATTTGAAGCTCAAACTTCATATTCACACATCACTAGCAAACTATCACACGAGTGCAGTGGCTTTGAACAGCTTAGGTATCTATTGTGCCCTCGCATCCCACCTCCGTCACCCCACATACACGTGGGTCATGCTTACACACTTGTACAAGAGAGTCCCTGCTGAATTTCCTTCAAGAAAATATTTGTGCAAATTAACCTTGCTGTATGCTTTGATGTTTTGAAGAAGAATTTATCTTCCACTTCAAAAATACTGATTCGGATGACAGTCTACTTTACAAGAATTATCCAATGAAACCATGCGTTATTTCACAAGATAATATTTCATTCTACAGATAAAAGACAGAGATGATTTTTATATGGTATTTAAGAGTCACAGGATCGTGACGTAGAAGATACCTCAGAAATTCTTCTTGTATCTCCTTTGTTTTATAGTCAAGAAAACTAAGTTGAAAGGTCTTGTGCAAATTGCACGAGGCACATTAATGTCAACTCTTGGACCAAGACACTATGTCTCCTGATTCCCAGACTACTGGTTGTGTGTGTGTGTGTGTGTGTGTGTGTGTGTGCTCTTTAAACTCATATATTTAGTGTTGTCAGGCTCCTTGGTGAGATGCCATTTTGCTCTAAGTTTAAAATCTTTCTCAGAGAGAAAATCTATTAATGATTATATAACTGTATACAGCTCTATATTGCCTTTAGAGCACAGTCACGTTATCACATTTGATTCTCTTCATTTCCCTGGGAGAGATGCAGACCACTATTCTGACTCCTTTTTTATGGAGAAACACCATCTGAGAGACTGTGACTTGTCTCAGGTCACCGCAGGTAGTAAGTGGCAGACCCAATACCAGTGCTTTCTCTCTTCTTTGTCAAAAGGTACAAACACACATCCTAGGTCTTTCCATTTTTTGTTTTTGTTGTATCTGCCAGGTACATTTTCAGTTCCAGTCTCCGAATAATTGAAATTTTGCATAATAGTTGATAATACAATCACTGACTCTGAGGAGTTTATTCTCAAACACAGATCACTCATAATAGATAGATAGATAGATAGATAGATAGATAGATAGATAGATAGATCGATCGATCGATAGATAGGCAGGCATACAAGAAAGGAGGGAGGGAGGGAGAGAGAGAGAAAGAGAGAGAGGAAAAAGAGAAGGAGGGAGGAAGGGGAGGGGATGGGAGGGGAGGAGAGGAAGGAGGAAAGACTGGAACAGTGAGGACAAACTGCATTTCAGACCAACACCTGAACACATTTAATACATTATGGGAACAATGCTCTCGGTGTCCTCGAACGTGTTTTACAAAAAATTTTACCTAATATGGGAATGAGAGGCTCTGTAGTCACTCTGACTACATTGGACAACTGTTTTCAGGTGATTCAGAGCTCCATGCCTACTCTCCAGATTCAAGTTTAAAAAGCCTCACAAACATCCCAGCCAGCTTCTCAAGGCTGTCAGGGCAGCTTGGCTTCCTTTAAATTTTCATCAGAAGTTCGGATATGTCTAAATGCTCAAGTTCATCTAGAGCCTTTCCCTATACTTGTAATTTCTTAGATGTAAAGATGAATCAAGATACATTTCTTATGAATTGAAAATTGGAGGTGAGTGGAAGGTGGAGTTACTATATAGCCCGGTATGTACAAAGAAGTCATCTCTTTATTTCTTTTAATTTACGTGAGTCTATTGCATCCAAGTAATTTTTTTGTTTCTTTTTCAGTCTTTCCATTCAGTTTGTACCATCTGCTCATTAGCTGGTTGACCAAAATATATAAATGAGCCACACAGGAACGCCTCTTAACACTTTCCACTTGAATTTTTTGTCGTATGTATGTTTGTATGTATGTATGTACGTATGTACGCATGTATTTGGAACATTGATCACTTCTTTTTTTTTTTAGGAATGTCTTTTACTTCTCTGCAAACAGTTTATACACATTTTAGTAAAACTACACTCTCTTTTTAAGATATCAACAAGAAACTTCTAAAGGTTCAATTAACAAAAGCATTTTCTTGAATGTCTTAAACTTTCACCTTTTGTACCTCATAGCTCCTATGATGTTATCATCTGCTGCCCAAGTCAGAGTTTGTGATGAAGCTTCTATAAATGTTATAATCCTTATAAGTAGTATTAATGTTCCCTAGTTACTAATATATTTTTATCATGAGTTTGTTGGGGGTTTTTTAAACAAGGAATTCTTTATTTTATTAAGAACTTTGGTCAGAGAGAAGTTAATTTACGTGGTCATACTAAAGTCCTTTATTTATAAACACTCAAATTTGAACTGAATGAATGAATGAATGAAATCTCTTATTAATATAGTGTTGCCATTAAAGTTAATCCCAAGTACCTATAGTTCCTTCACTATATATTTTTTCATCTTTATAATAATCTTGTTCCAGATTCCTTCAATTTTTTTCTTGTCTTCATAAGGAGGTAGTTTACCTTTTCCCCCTAAAATGCCCTGTTACTTGCAACTTTTTTAAGTTCTTTGTCCACTTTTTAGCCTTTTTCTCACCCCCACCCCATTTCCGAAATCAAAACCATTCATTGTCAGGTGTGTGGCATCAGTATTCTTTATATATTCTAAATATGTTCTTTATCAGATACATGATTTACAAATATTTTCTCCCAGTCTCTGTTTTGCCTTTGTATTCTCTTAATAGTGCTTTCAAAGAGCAAGCTTTTTAAAATTCTGACGAAATCCAGTTTATCAATTTTTTTCTTTTATGAATCATGCTTTAGCATAGTATCTAAGAAACCTTTCTTCAAGGTCACAATGGTTTTTCTCCTATGTTTTCCTGTGGAAGTTTTATAATTCTGGATTTTATATTTAAGTCTATGATCTGTTTTGTGTTAATTTTGTATATGGTGTGATTTGGATCAGAGGGGTTTGTTCTGTTTTATTATTTTTTTTGCATTTTGATATGTAGTTGTTACAGCACCATTTGTTGAAAAACAATTCTGCTTCAGCTGAATGGCCTTTTGCACCTTTGTTGACAATGAGTTGTCAGTATGTGTGTGAGTCTCTTTCTGCATTCTCTGTTCTGACCTGTTGATCTGCTTCTCTGTCTTCATGTCAGTGACACACTGTCCTGATTACTGTAGTTTCATAATATGTCTTGGAATCAAGTATTATTGTTCCTCCAACTTTGTCCTTTTTTAAAGTTGGTTTAGCCATTCAAGATCATTTTTATGTCTGCATGAATTTTAGAGTGAGCTTGTCGACTTCTACAACAAAGCCTGCTGGAATTCCAGTTGGCATTGCCTGGAATCCACAGATGAGTTTTGGGGAGAATTAACATGCTAACAATATTCAGTCATTTGACTGAAAATATTTATCATATATTTAACATGGTATATTTCTCCATTTATTTAAGTCTTCTTTAATGTCTCTCAATATTGTTTTTAGTTTACAGTGTATAACTCTTGTATATACTTGGCTGATTTACTCCTGCATATTTCATACATAAATGGCATCGTTTTTCAATTTCAATTTACAATTGTTTATTGCTAATTTATAGAAATACTACAAATAGTTGTATGTTGATGTATCATGCCACTTTTCTAAACTTTCTTATTAGTTTTTAATACCTTTTTAGTAGATTTCACTGAATTTTCTACATATATGTAGTCATGCAAATAAAAAGCAGTTTAATTTCTTCCTTCCCAATCTGGATACCTTTTATGCTTTTTCTTTCTTTGCCTTTGTTGCACTGGCTAGAACTTCCAGTACAGTGTCAAATAGAAGTGATGAAAATAGACATTATCTTCTTTCTGATCCTATGGAAAATGAGTGGGAAATCATTGTCCTTTTTTCACTATAATTATGAAATTGTCATAGGTTTTTTTTTAATATATAAATGCCCCCTTTTAAGTAGTTTCCTTTGTTTTCTAGTTTGCTGAGAGTTTCTATCAGTAATGTGTGTTGAATTTTTGTCATATGCTTTTTCTGCATCTATTAAAATAATCCTATGGGTTTTGTTTTTTAATTTGTTAATATAGTAAGTTACATTGACTTTTCAAATGTTAAACCAACCTTTCACTCTTAAGATAAACTCCACTTATCCTTTTTATAAACTGGTTTATAAAATCTTATTTAAAATTTTTTGTATTTTATTCATGAAGAAGAAGGGTCTATAGTTTTCTTGTAATGTCTTAGTCTGATTTTGGTATCTGGGAAAACTAGCCTCATGGAATGATTTGGGGAGACTTCTTATCCCTTTAGTTTTCTGGATTGTATTTTGCAGCTGTGTATTACACACTCAAAAATATTTAGGATTGTTATGTCCTTTTGAAAGAAACTCTGACACCCTTATCACTAAATGGCTTTGTTTATTTCTGATAATATTCTTACACAGTCTACTTTAATATTAATAAAGTCACTACAGCTTCCTTATAATAGAGTTAGAATGGCATATGTTTTTTCATACTTTAAATATGAGAACAAAAATAGGTAAAACTTAAAGTGTGTTTCTCGTAAGCAACATACAGTTGAATTCATGCTTTTTTAAAAAATCCAATATGACCGTCCTTTTATATAGGGTAATTAGACATTTTCATTTAATATGATTATATGGTTGAGTTTTAGTCTATCATATTGCTTTTTGTTTTCTATTTATCTCAATTTTTTATTTTTGTCTTTTTCTGCTTTAGGCATAGTATTTTTATCCATTTTATCTTTTCATTTTATCTTGTTCGTTAGCTTATTATCTACAATTCTTTTGCTGTTTCATCGATTTCTTTAGAATTTATAATATAAATTCTTATCATACAGTATATCCTCAAGAGCTTTAAAATAGTATACTTCAATTTATTCTCTCCGAACCATCATGCTTCTATAATCATATATTTTATTTTTATATATAAGCCCCTCACTGCATTATTCTTTTTGCTTAAACTCATCTTTTGAAGCCATGGAAAACATGAAAATCTTACATATTTGCCCATTTCTTTACCATTTCCACTGTTTTTCATTCCTTTGTCTAGATCTGTATTTCCATCTATGGTTTTCCTTCTGCATGGAAGGAAAAAATGTTAAAGGAACCGCCTTTAACATTTTTTTTGTAGCGTTAGCTAGCTGAAAGTGAATACCTTCACTTTTTGCTTGTCTGAAAAGGTCTATTTCAACTTCATCTTTGAAAGCAATTTCACTTGGTATGCAATTCTGTGTTGAAAGATTTGCATTTTTTTTCTGGTACTTTAAAGATGTTGCTGCACTGTCTTCTCACTTGCATATTTTTCCAACAAGAAATAGGCTGTTATGCTTATCCATGTTCCTGTGTGCATAATGTGTTTTTCCCCACTTTGTCTACTTTTAAGATTTCTCTTTATCACTGATTTTGAACAATTTGATTATAATGTACCTTGTTAGAATTTTTTTCGTGTTTCTTGTGCTGGGGGTTGATTGAGCCCAGATATGTAGGTGGATAGTTTTCATCAAATTTGGAACGTTGTGGGCCACTTTTTCTTCTGCTTTTTTTCTGTACCCCATTGTTTCTCTCCTCTTCTTTAAAGATTCCAATTATATGTATATTAGGTCATGTTAAGATGTCCCACAGCTCATTGATGCTTTATTTTTTTTAATTCTGTTTTTTTCTGTGTATCTCATTTTGGATAATTTGTATTACTTTGTCTTCCAAGTTGTCTAATCTTTTCTCTGAAATGTCTAATCTGCCTTTAATCCTATCCAGTATATTTTTCACCTCAGGCATTTTAATTTTTATCTCTAGAAATTGAATTCGAATCTTTATATGTATCTTTCTTGTGTCTACTTAAACTTTAGAGCAGGTGGAATACAGTTATAATAACTGATATATCTTTGATAATTCTAACATCTGTGTCAGTTAGAGATTGGTTTTATTTTTTGTCCTTATTATGGGTTGTATTCTCCTATTTCTTTCCCTCCCTTTAAATTTTTATTAGATGCCACATATTGAAGAATTTATCTTGTGGCTGCTAGATATTTTGTATTCCTATAAATATTCTTAAACTCTGTTGTAGAATGTAGTTAAGCTACTTAAAAACAGTGTGATTCTTTCAGGTCTTGCTTTTAAGATTGTTAAGTGAGACTGGAACTATCTTTAGAGCTACTTATTCTTCACTACTGACACAGATACCTTCTAGGCACTCTACTCAGTGCCTTCTGAGTTGTGAGGTTTTCCAACCTGATTGATGGGAATAAACACTATTCCTGGCCTCGGGTCATTTCCTCAGATGCATTTCCTCAGATGCACACACCCATCAGTACTTTGCTGAATGCTTAAAGGGAGCCCTTTGCAGATCTTCAAGTTCTCACTGAGGCTGTCTCCTCTCTGGCACTCTGTGAACTATACCCACCTTAGTCTCTCCAGACTCTCAGTTCTCACTCAGGGAGTCACCACGCTCCATGGCCTGGAAACTCTCAAGGCAGTAAGCTGGGCCATCGTAGGGTTCATCTCATTTATTTTCCATATTTTAGGAATCGCTGTTCTTTGTTGCCTGTGGTTCAGTATCTTGATAACTTTGGTTCATACACTTTCTCCAGTTCTTTTGTTGTAAATTTGATCCCTGTTACTTCATCTTGGCCGCATGCAAGAGTCTAGATGTTGTACATATTTTTAAGGTAGCTTTCTGTTAGAGTGCATATAGATGGTGATAGAGAAAAGACAGAGAGGATCATACAGTCTGATTTTCCTACAGTGGTCAGGGAAAGCCAAAGATATAAGATGGCACTTAAGTCTTTAAAGACCATGTAGAGACAGAATGAACAAAAAGAGAAGGACCTGGAAATGAGAAGTGTTGCAGTAGCTAAGGGACAAAGGTGGGAAAGTGCCTGAGATCCCCAGAGGCTAGCAGAGTACTCTGTGGCTGAAACAGAGGTTGAAAACTAGGGCTTTTGCCAGCCAGAGTTAGTCCTGGTATCTTTGGTTGGGTCCACATGTATGTGTGTAATTTTATTAGTTGCCCAAATATAGAAAGATATCACTTAAATGCAGATTTCTGACTTGAAAATAATCTGAAGCCTGGACCACAGCTCCACGTTCTTCCGTGGCACCCACCAGCTGGTGCTGAGACAGAGATTGTCTCCCTAAATGGGTCATCCGCTCTCCAGCTTGCCACAGCCCTGTCGTATTACCCCTGCCTTGCTTCCCTTGTTCATCTTATCATTCTGGCCTCCGTAGACATTTGAGTTTTTATTTCAGTGCTACAGCATAGATTCCCTGGATGTAGGCTAAAAGGTTGGACTGATTAAGGTTGTAAATTATCAGTCCTTTTTCCAGAGCTCAACCTTCTTTTTCTCTCTCATCATTCTACTCCTTTCTTAAATATACTTCACTTTTTCTTTTATCTTTATAATTTCTGACCTTTTCCTTCTCAGTCATCTGACTTCATTTTACTTACACATCTCCATATTAGTCTTCTCAGACTAATGTGGTAGCAGTACCACAGCCTAGATGGCTTTAAGCAGCGGTTCCCAAACTTTTTGGCACCAGAGACCAGTGATCCTATGAAAATCTAATGCCTCATCATCTGAGGTGGAGCTGAGGCAGTGCTAGTGCTGGGGAGCAGTTGCAAATACAGATGAAGCTTCGCTTGCTGGCCCAATGCTCGTCTCCTGCTATACAGCCCAGTTCCTAACAGGCCACAGACCGGTACTTGTCCACGGCCCAGGGTGTGGGAACTCCTAGCTTAAATAACTGAAATTGATTTTTTCATAGTTCTAGAAGCTGGAAGTTCACGATCAAAGTTCAAGCAGGGTTGCAGGTGTCCACCTTTTTGCTGTGTGACATGGCCTTCCTTTGGTGTATGTGTGAAGAGAAAGAGTTCTCTGGTGTCTTTTCCTCTTCTTATAAAGACACCAGTCCAATAGATTAGGGCCCCACCCTTATGACCTCATTTAACTGTCATTACCTCCTTAAAGTCCTGTCTCCAGATACATCCACTTCAGGGGTTACGGCTTCAACTTGTATATTTTAAGAGAACACAACTTGGTCCATAACATTCTCTATTCAATTCTACTTATTACTTGATTTTGAAATGTTTATATCATTTTCAAGCTCTATTTTGATGTCTCACACCATTCTTGGACATCCTAGAAAGGAGATAGTGCCTTCCATTCTTTGATTTTCCCTTTTTACATTGTTTTTTTATTTTCTTTCTCCTAACATAATTTGCACTACTGCAGCTCATCCACAAAATATTTATTTTATATTTTACTGTTACAGTTGAGCCTTTTGAAAATCTGCATTCCCCATTCCACAGGTCAAAACATAACAGTTTTCTTATACATAAACTTCCTTCACACCATTCTTTGTCATTAAGGAATCTCTTGTACTTTTACATACACATGCGTGCACACGCGCACACATGTTTTTTCATCTAATTTGATAAAACCTTTCTGGTTTTTCCCAAGCATCTCTCTGAGTGTAGTAAAATTTGTTTTATTCTTATCCCTTCATCACAGTTAAGGAGGAACCCAACAAGCTAAAGTTTTCTGTCTCTGCATTATTTTGAGCAACTCCCTGCCTCTCACCCCCACATATACAATCACTTATATAGTCCATCAGATGCTTTTCTCAGATCCTCCCCTTTCCATTCCCACTGTGACTTTCTTAGATCAGAGCTTCATCTGAGCTGTAGCAGCAGCATTCTTACTGGCTCCTTGTTTCTGATCTTTCCTTCCTACAGTTCTGACGTGGGCAAAGAACAGAGCCGTGGATGCCCAGGACATGTAAAGGAGACGCAGGTGAAGAAGAATGAGCAAACCGGCCGAAAAGTCAGTCTCATAGAGGTAAGAGGACAACTAGGAGAAAGTTGGGTCATAGAGTCAACAGGAAAAGATTTAAGAAAGTCATGGTTCACAAAGACAAATGTCAAAGAGAGGAGTAAAATAAAGACTGAAAAGTGCCTTTTGGGATGTGCAACCAAGAAGCCGTTTGTGACCTTCAAGAGGATGGTTTTGATGGCGAGTCCTGGAAGCGTGAATCAGATCGTCTCCTCTCCAAAAGGAAAAGATGGCCAGAACAGGCTACTTCTCCAAGAAGCCAATTTCAAAGAAAAGAAAAAGCTGGGCAGTAACTAGTGGAAAACACGGGATGTAGAGAAGGTCTTTATAGACAAGGGAATGACAAGCACATTTATAAACAGAGGAAAGAGTTCCTTGAGAGAACCCAGTGAAGGTATAGGATAAGGGGGAAATCCCAGGGACCATACACAGGATGAGAATTTGAAACAAGAAGGTGAGGCACTTCTTCCACTGAGATGGGCAGGTGGGCCAAGGTGTGTTTGAATGGCAGTGTTTTCTGGTGAGAGAGTGGAGTATGAGAAAGGCCTTTCGGAAGGCCTCTGTTTTCCCTGTTAGGTAGAAGTGAAGTTTGTCCGCTTCACTTGGAACAGCTCTATCACAGACACTTTTATGACATTGTCACTTTCTGGGAACTAGATTCAAAATTTTCATACGTATTTTTATATTTTAATCGTAAAAAATAAACGGATTGTACAGATGAATAGTTATATAACCTTGGGTTAAGGTATGACATTTTAACCTTGATAACTGAATCAGAAAACATTTTGAAACAGTTTTTTAGATTTAAATAATAGAAATTTTAAAATGATGTACATATAGGCACACCTTAGAGATATTGTGGATTCCATTCCAGACCACCACAATAAAGTAAATATTGCAATAAAACAACTCATACTAATTTTTTGGTTTCCTAGTGCATATAAAAGTATGTTTGCACTATACCGAGTCTATTAAAGTGTGTGATGGAGTTACATCTAAAAACACAATGCATTGCATACCTTAATTTAAAAAATATACTTTATTACTAAAAAATACTGGCCATTATCTGAGCCTGTTGGGAAAACAGTGCCAATAGACTCTCTCAGTGCAGGACAGCCACACACCTTCAATGTGTAGAGAATGTGGTGTCCGCGAAGGACAGTAAAGTGAAGGGCAGTAAAACAAGCTCCGTCTGTGTGTCAAAGCAAAACCCATCATGAGCAAAATCTAAAGCAATAACCTAAGGTGAGGCAGAATTTTATAAACTGTATGACATATAAAGGATAAATGTAATACCCTTAACATAAAAAGCTCTAAAAAATAACAAGGAAAAGGACACCAATAGAAAAATTGGCAAAGGGTGTGCACAGGACACTCTTAAAGTAATTCTTAAAGGAAAATATATGAATAGCAATGAACATATGAAAAATGTCCACTTTCCAGTGATCAAATTAGCAGAAATTAAAACAATAAATGTGATTTTTTCCTCATAAAATAGCAAGAAGTTTCAAACTTGTAATACCTAGTGTTGATAAGAGTATGAGGAAGTAGGGTCCCTCGTGCACTGCTGGTGATCATCTAAGACTGATCCATTCTTTGTGGAGGGTAGTTTGGTAATACTTTTTTTTTTTAAGTTTTCAAATTGTTCATGTCCTTTGACCTGACAGTTTAATAGATTCTTCCAAGGAATCTATTGTAGGAAAATATTCAAGTATACATGCAGAGATTCAGTTAAAAGGCTACTCTTTCAAGCAGTGTTTTAAAAATAGAAGGAGCGTGACCAGGGCCACATAGCTAATTAATGGCTAAACATCAAGACGTCTTGGCTCCTAGTATTTGTTATTATACCTATAACTTATAAAGCTCTTTCCACTATTGCCACTAGGCTTCTCCTATATCTGAATTCCCTACCACAAAAACAGATACTCCATAAATATTTTATGGCAGAAATACAAATAAAAATAAAAAATAACAGAAGGAACAAAATTAATTTCTGTGAATAAAGGGTTGATTAATTTATGAAACATTTATGTAATAGAATACCATGTGGCAGTTATTCATTATGTTATAGAAATATTTTCAAAGATCTCGAAATATGTTTGGTAAATTTTTAAGTAAAATAAAGATGATTATAAAATAGCTTATGATATATAAACATAAAATGTTGAATAATATACATCAAAAAAATATCAATAGTTACCAGAATGGTAGAACTGTGGTGATTTTTTTCTTTCGCTTAGTGTATTTTCTCATTTTTCTGGTCAACACATTTAATATACTACTTGGTGATTTCTTTTAAAATGAGGGTAATTTCAGAATGTGTTCACAGCCCATTCTTTCCACATATAAAGAAATCAAGATCTCGGAGTCACAACTAAAAAGTGCCTGTACTAGGACTTGATCTTCTGACTCTGAGTTACAGGGTTATTTCTATTGTACAATGCTTTGTCTATTAACTCTAATTAGATGGTAGTGCTTGTAGACAGGCTAAAACATGCTCTCATTTTTGCTCCCCAGTGCTTAGCCTGGTGTTTGGCCATATAGTAAACCTTTAGGGAATATTTATTGGATGGAATGTCTGTGAGTTAGATAGAACCCAGTATTTTTATGAATCTCCTTTGCACGTAGCATACAAAAACACTAATCTAGTTTCATATTCATTTTCAAAATCTTACTACACAGATTTCTCTTTTCATATGATTTGCCTTTATGACAGGCGCTTACTTCGTTACCGACTTCCTTTGTGAGCTTCCAAGGATACGTTAGGAAGAGATACCTCAGAGGAAGACGGGATTTGGATTCATTCTCGTGTCCTTTAGTTCGGTGGCATCCCTTCTTTCTCCAGACCTCTTCTGTTTCTTAGCTTTTCAGTCCCCATGCTGTCACCATTTCACCTTTCATCAAGATAATGTGCCACTCTTGCTTTTGCCCAGTTGTCACGAGGGGGGCTATCTGTTGTCAGAGGTCTGCATTTGACCGTCTCTTCTCCTTTTCCTTTAATTCTGTCTCTTTTCTCCCTTTCATGTCTTTGTCATTCTCTATCCAGTGTTCCTTCCTCTTCTTAGTCTGATTCATTTCCCTTAAAGATGTTATCTTTACTGCCCACTTCAGCTTTTTCTAGTTAAATTTCTCTTCGGGTTCCCTCTCCTGAGGCTCCTCCTGGCTTCTCTGTTTACTTCTCACAGTACAATCTCCACCTGATTAATTTAACTTGTCCTACATCTTCTGCATGTGCAGGATCCGTCTCACTCATTTCCAGCTGTTCTTCTCCCCCTTTCTTCTCCTTCCTTTTTCTGTTTTCCTTCTTTGTTTTTGTCCTGCTGCTGTCATAAACTCCTCCTCTTACTCTGTTTTACCTTGTTATTCCTCTGAGATCCTTTTACTTTCCTCACTGTCCCCTGCAGATGTTTATAGGGTCTCTGGGTGACTTGTGTTCAACATCCATTTGAGCCTTTACTACTTACTTTCCCATTTTTATCGGACCCTAATTTATGGCAACTTTTATATACTTCACCTGTATACACA